>NW_012107919.1:5594424-5603015 GCF_000951045.1 Mandrillus leucophaeus
TTATTTTAATGTTATTTTAACATACTTTTGTAAGTAACCTCATTTAATTGGGTAAGAATTAAAACCACAAGTATGTCCCCATATAACCAGAAGGGGCTGTATTTCTCTCTCCTCCTTTGAGCAGTTCTAATGTCCAAAAAAAGGTCTTCAATGTACTGTAAAACCTTGTTATAACTTGGTTCATTATCACACAGACTTTAGGTTAAGGTAGGTCAAGGTGTGTTCCCTGAACCAAGCTTTGTTTTGTGAAAGACTGATATCACACAGCTAACCTCTAACCTAGTCCTAATTCTATTCTCAAACTCCAGCATCATATATAAATACTACAAGGGTTTGAAGTGTTGAGTGAGATAGGTCCAGAATTTCCAATTACTGAGAGAGGGACTCAGCCCAGCACTTTCAAAGCCTGACATGAAATAACCACCTTATTTGAAAAGTGCTGTTTTAATCTGTGTCATGGCAACAGTCAGAATCTTTGGCCAAGATAAATAATTAACTTTCTAACTATTGTAGGGACTTTGTCTTTTGTTTTACTAAGGAACTGTGAATCTGTGCCAAACATATTTTGTGTTTCTAAATCATCCAACTGTAATATGAGAATAATATATTTTAACTTTATTGGATAAAATGAAGAAAACTATGCAAACTGGGTCAATCTTCAAGAGGCTTGTAGTAATTTTACATAATGATGTGCCAGGCTTTGTATCACAATTTGAAATCCTGAAGATTCTGCTTGTTTTGCGTGCTTTCCACATATTTAAAAAATTACAGCTAGGCTTTTTTTTTTCTGCCCTATTTATGATTGAACAGACATAATCACATTTGAAAGGAATGTTGTTTATGCAGGCCACATGACAGAGAGGAGTTAAAAAAATAAAGAGGGGTGCATTACTTGAGTGTATTGCAAAGTACCTCAGTTTAGAAATTAGATTTGTGTTCAAATTTGGCAGATGCCATGAAGCCTTGGGGGAGTTCTAAACCTCCCCCTTTTTATTCATGAAAGCATGTTCATAATAATTTTTTTCCCATCTTAGAAGTTGGTTGAGTGATAAAATTCATGTGAAAGCACTAACAGCACTCACAACCTATAGAATCTATGAGAACAAAACTTGTCCTGCAATAAGGTTTTCTTTAGGCTGCAGGGTGCTTGAAAACAGATGGAGTCCGAGTACCCTTAGACAGTACACGTGCTTCCCAACTCACCATCCTCACTTCTTTTCGTTTTCTTATCCTCTCCTGGCTTTACTCACATGACCTCTCTGGTCTCTGCAAACACTCCAGTGTGGGACTACACTGTTGTTCAAAATGCATTGCACAGACCAATAGTATACAGGTACTTGTGTGAAAAAGCAGCTTCCTGGGTCTTAACCCAGACATATTGAATCAGAATCTCTGGAATATGAGGCCTAGGAAGTGGTGCTTTTTTTTTTTTTTTTTTTTTTTTTTGAGAGACGGAGTTTCTGTTGTCCAAGCTGGAGTGCAGTGGCGTGATCTTGGCTCACTGCAACCTCCGCCTCCCAGGTTTAAGCGATTCTCCTGCCTCAGCTTCCCTAGTAGCTAGACTACAGTCGTGTGCCACCACGCCCAGCTAATTTTTGTATTTTTTTAGTAGAGATGGGGTTTCACTATATATTGGCCAAGCTGGTCTCGAACTCCTGACCTCAGGTGATCTGCCCGCCTTGGCCTCCCAAAGTGCTGGGATTACAGGTGTGAGCCACCATGCTCGGCCAATGGTGCTTTTTAAGTAAGAACTCCTGGACAAATGTGAGGTACTGTTATTTTTCATCTTTAAAAGAGCAACATTGACGCATGCACAGAGTCTTCAGGGAAATTAAAAAACACTCACTTTCACAACCACAGGCAGGATACCCTAGACGAAGGGTCCAGCTTGGACTCTTATCTGATTGTACACTTTTCATGAATAACATTGAACGTGAATAGGAAAAGTCTTGGGAAAGTTATTCAGTCATCCTTCATTTCCTCCCCTGTAAAAGAGGGGGTTGTATTTTTTAAGTTTTTCCTGCCTCAATGCCTATGACTAGATAAGCATTCTCCTTTGGGGATTTTAAGAGATTGTGTGCGCAGTCCCGTGATCAATATGTGACAAACCCTGTTTGACTCTCTAGATGCATTGTTTAAAAAATATTGATTATTATTCTCCATAGTGGACATCTGCTATTTTTATCTTCCTAGCATCTATTCTTCCTTCTTGTGGCAATAAAATTCCAGGTAGACTTTGGGGAACCATCAATCAAGGTGGGACTGTTAATTAAGGTCTTGAGGCCCATGCTTGGCCAATCAGATGTTCTCTTCTTGGATGTGGCACATTGGATGGTGGGACTCTAGAGCAGAAAGTAGGCAGAGTTCCCACAGAGAAGGCAGCCCCATGAAGAGACCTTGCACAGCTCCTATTACAAAGGCTCAGATCCACTATGGTTCCGTCCTTCCCAAGACCGGTTATTTACCCTCTCCTTTTATTGTCTGGGCCACCACAGATCTTTTCAGCTAACTTTTTTTTTTTTTTTTTTCTTCACTTGACATACCCAGTGACTGCTTCTGCTACTTGCAACCAAAGAATTTTTTTTTTTTTTTTTTTCTTCACTTGACATACCCAGTGACTGCTTCTGCTACTTGCAACCAAAGAAATTTAATTCATCTTCTTGCAAAAGTCTCAGCTCACTCTCTCAGCATTTCCACAGCAGCATGAGTGAAGGCTCTGGTCAGGGAAGGGGCTAAAGAAAGTGCACCTGCAGGAGAATTTTGCCCTCCTAGCTGATGCCTTGATTTAGCCTGGCTTTATAATTCTTGTTTAACTCCCCTGATGCAGTCTGACAGTTTGAGGAGAACTGTTTCTCCATGATAAGAAAGCATTTGCCGTAGGGAGGAGGGAGAAGATTGAATGAAAGTGTTTTATATTCACTTGAACCACAATTATTTTGCTGACACAGGGCAAGGTATTAACAGGGTTTTGCTGTTGGGGAATTAAAAGCCATTTGGCCTATTCCTTGTTCAGACGTTTCTCATTTTTAATATTATGGTTTAAATGCAGTAACGTGTGGTTAAGAAAAAAACGAAAATGTGTGCCCTGACCTGTATGGATATTCAAATCCCCACAGGATTGTGGTGCTTGGGGAACATCCCAATTTGAAAGGCCTCTACCTTCAGGCTTCTAGCCGCCTTTCCTACTGAATCTCCCTTGAACCTCTCATCCCCTCTTTCTTTCTCAGGCCATCTATTCTGTTCTGTAGTGTCTGGTCTCATCCCTTGCTGTGCATTCCAGAGAGAGTTTAAAACACTTGGAGAGTTTCTAAAAATATCGATCCCTCAGCCAACCATAGAGATGCTGGTTAATTGGTGTGGGATAGGGTCTGAATACCAAGATTCAGGAAGCTCTCCAAGTGATTCTAGCACACATGCAAGTTTGAAAATCTGTCCTCTAGCAAAAGGGTTGGCAAATATGACCCATGGACCAAATCAAGTCCTCCAGCGTTTTGCAAATAAAGTTTCAATGGAGTAGAGCCATGCTCATTCCTTTACAGATTGCCTGTTGGTACTTTCTGGCTACACTGGCAGAGTTGAGAAGTTATGACAGAGACCTTATTGCCCACAAAGCCCGCTTAAAATATTTAGTATCTGGTCCTTTTCCATAAAGCCTTTTTCGACCCTGCTTTGGAGTGGTGGTTGTCAACTTTGTACATGTGTCAGAATCACTTTGTAAGAATTGTTAAAATGCATTGCTGGGCCTTCCCTCCAGAGATACTCATTCAGTAGGTCTGAGATAGGGCTCAAGAATTTGTGTTTCTTTTTCTTTTTTCTAAAAGACAGGGTCTAACTCTGCTACCTATGCTGGAGTGCAGTGGCATGATCATGCTCACTGCAGCCTCCGACTCCTGGCCTCAAGAGATCCTCCTGCCTCAGCCTCCAGAGTAGGTGGGACTACAGTTACATGCCACCATGCCTGGCTTTTTAAAAAATTTGTTTTGTAGAGACGGGGTCTTGTATGTTGCCCAGGCTGCTCTCAAACTCCTGGGCTCAAGAGGTCTTCAGGTTCCCAGGGGGAGGTGATACTGCTGATCTGGGAATCACACTTTGAGAACCACAACTGTAAAGCTGAGCTGCTCAAACGGTAACTGCCTACAAATCACCGCAGTTCTGTCACAATGAAGATTCTGATTCAGTCAGCCTGGAGCAAGTCCTAAGAGTCTGCATTTCTAACAAGCTGCTAGGTCACACCTGTGCTGCTGGTCCATAGACAAAACTTTGAGTAGCAAGGCTTTTAACAAACACACTTCCGATTTCCCACTTTTGTGCCTTTGTTCATCCCTCTGTTCTCTGCTTGAAATGTTTAATATTTACCTATTCTCAAGCTTTATTTTTTTCCTCTGTGAGCGGATGCCCTGAGTTCTTTTAATTTCATTAGACTCTATCCATGCCTTTTATATGGTATCTTTCACCTTTTTACCTTCTATCTATTTCTCTAGTCAGAAATCACCTTGGCAAGTGTTTTAGACATTACGGGAGGACATATTAGAAACGTATACAGAAGAGGATCATAGGTAATTTGACTGGTGGTATTCTTATATATTTTCTCCTCCTTATTTTCAAGAAGGTTGCAAAACCTTAAGATTCCTTTGTCCCAAGAGAAGTTTGTTATACATTGGAAAGCTGAAGCTGCTTAGAGTCAAGAATGTATCCTATCTCATATAAAAGCCTAAAATCATCCCAGAGAGAAACGGAGAGAAAAGGGCTCTTGGAGAACATGCAAAGGTAGAGATAGGGATTTTCTTTCCCAGACTGGGTAGGGAGGCAGTGGTCACTGACCCATGTCCTCATCTTGGCAGCACTCAGGTGATGGCAGCAACTCAGAGAGGACCAGTTGTGTGGTGTCCCTGGAGAGACTGGATGATGGGCACTGAGGTTCTCAGGCTTGGAAAGTCATCCTGTCCCACAAGTGGTATAGAAGCCGAGAGTTACATGACTTTGAGAGACAACAGGAGTTTGACCACTGCTGTTGTCCATGCTCACTATAGATGCTTAGAGTGATTGCATCCTTCCCCTTCATTCCAGGCACCATCTAAGCTTCTCAGATTCTTAAAAAGTCTTAAGGGTTTAAGAAAAGGGAAGTTGGGATCAAATTTGAATTGATCTAAGGAAACTACACAGGTGAGATATATTTTGCAAACCTGAGTTTATGAACTATGGTCACACACACTTTTAGAAATGTTACATCAGAAAATAATAATCAGAAGTGTGGCAAAGATTTATCTATAAATATTCTTATCATGTAGTATCTGAAATACTGAAAAAGTAAGTATGATACAACTTTAAAATGAACTACTGCTAAAAAAATCATGTGCAAAAGAAATTTTAATGACAAGGAAAGATGTTCTCAATATTTTGTTTAGGGCAAATAGGTTATAAAACAGCATATACAGTCTAATCTCAAATTTGTTTAATTGTAATATATCTCTACAGGCTCAAAAATGCTGGAAGGATAAAATAAAATATTAATAGTGGTTATCTCTGGGTAGTGAGATTAAGGGTGATTTTTATCCCTTATATCAGAGATAAAATATATCCCTTTCTATGACAGGAAAAAATTTAAGTTTAAAAAAAAAAACAGCTTTAAGTCTTAAAATTAAAAATAATTATCATTTGGGTGCCATGAGTACTCAAATCTTTATGGCATAATTAAGCCTAATCTCAATTCATATGACATTTTGCTTTTTTTTCCCCTAAGGCCTTAGCTAACAAGCTTTAAAGTTACACCTGTATGCCTCACTCACCCTCTGAACATTTTCATCAAACACTGTACTACAGGTTCCTGCCTGTTCTTGCTACCATTAGTAACTCCTGTCTCTAGACTAGTATGACACATGGCTGTTACAGTTAGCTTCTTAAAGCATAGGGGATTCAGTGCTGAGAATTTCAAGCCTGGTTCAAATCTCAGCTTTGCTATTGACTAGCTGTATGTCTTCATTAAAACTAAAACATCCCCATCTGTAAAATGGGGGTGATTATAATAGAGTACCTAAATCAAGATTGTTATGAGAATTACCACTCTATGAAACATTGAGTGCAGCTATGTTACTTTCACTCTCAGCTTGTAAATGACTCTGTAGTGTTTGTTTTTTCTTATATAAAAAAATGATGCTTAACTTCTAATCAGGGAAATGAGAATTAAAACCAAAATGAGATAACATTCCATATTCAACAGATTGGTAAAGGACATGAAAAAATGAGAACACTAATAAACTGCTAATAAACTGTAATAAACATCTGGTTATTATAAATTGATACAACCTCTTTGGAAACAGCTTGGCATTACCTAATAACATCAAAGACAGGCAGCCTTATTAGCCATCACATCAGTTCTACTTCTAATTATATGCTATAAACTTGTGTACCTGTGAATCAGAGCATGTATTGTGTATGTTTACAGTAGCAATATTCTGAAATAGCATTGAACTAGAAACAACACAAATGTTCATTGATGGGAGAATAAACAAAGATATGTGGCATATCCATTCAATGGAATACTCTACAGTAAATAAAAAGGAATGAGCTATAGACGAGTGAATAAATATTATAAGCAAACATAAAAGAATACATACTATGATACCATATATATAAAGTTCAAAAATGAGCAAAACACAAAAGAGTACATACTATATGATGCTATATATATAAAATTCAAAAGTAAAAACTAAACTACATTTTTTGAGCATACACGAATAAGTGTAAGACCTTTTTACAGAGACAAGAAAACTAATTACTATAAAAGACAGAATAGCGATTTACCTTTAGAAGGGCAAAGAGGGTATTGTGTTAAATGAGGAAGACACAGGCATTTTCTGGGTTGCTGCAAATATTCTATGTCTTGACTTTGGTACTAGTTACACAAGTATTTATTTTATAATCATTTATTATACTGATATTTATGATTTATGCACATTTCTATATGAGTGTTATATTTCACATTTTAAAACATTTTAAAAGTATTTAGGGGAATGTTGGGAATATGGCACGCTGAATGTGTCACTGCTGTTCTCTAATCTCAATTCCTAACAGCAGTCTTCCTCTCCTGAGTCTATCTGGCAGGCAGGCAGGGCACTGAAGGGTAAGAATACGACTTTGGGTTCTATAGATCCAGACACAGAAAGTTGAGGTCAGACTTTTTCTTTTGGCTTTGGACACAGTCTGGAGTTGTAGAGAATTTTGGAGCAAAAATCAGTGTACCATGGTCTTGAAGAGAACATAGGTTTTGGAAATCTGTGGCATTCCAAGAAGAAGAGTGGTGCCGAGAAAAGTATTTCAAGGGGATTTCCTTTTCTCCTTCCTTTGAGAGCCTCAATCAGGCACTTACTACCACCTATCAGCTGGTACTGAACTCGCCACACTGGCAGAGATGTATTTCCATCTCACCGGCTTCAAGAGTGAGTACCCCATAAACTCAGCCTTAGTCCGCAGAGTAGTCAAAGGAAAACTATAATCCATGTAAGGGATCCTAGCAGCCAGAGAAAGAACACTCAGAACATCTGGAAAAGATGGTTCTTGATTAAATAAAGCTGTTAAAAGAGGCAGGTAATTACTAAAACAATACAACAAAAGTAATACAAATACCTAGGAGATTCTATGTTTGAAACAAAAGTTTAATTTGAAAATTGAATGAGAGAATTCATTAGTATCCAAGAATATCAAACGGAATGTGTATTTCAAAACCTTGCAAAAAATACAAAAAGATGGGAATCATGAAGGACAAGGTAGAAGACTTGGAAGATAACTAAACGTGAGTAATAGAAGATCTAGAAGGAGAAAAATAAAAAGGTGGCAATATTTAAATTATCTATGCTAAAAAAACTTGATTTTGGAGAGTAAAATACCTTATTTAATTCTAAGTATTATTTGAGAGGAAATGACAATGATCTGCAAAGGAAAACAGTCATTCTGACTATGGAATGACATCTACAGAAGATTGATAGGGAAGGACTGAAAATCACTCAACCACCAGGAGGTTGGAAAGATGTTTGTATATAAGAAAAAGTTCAAAGAATCAAATTTCCATTAGCCTTTTCTGAGGAAAGGACTTTCATTAAAAAAAAAAAAAAAAAGAGTCAGAATAGAGATCTTAAGATAGGAGAAATGGAAGAGGAGAAGAAACCATAAAACTTGCAAAATATCTAGATAGAAAAATTGCCTGAGAGCATAATGTGTGAGCTATATAAGTATTCTTAAAAGAGCCATATTTCAAGGGAAGACCTAATGCTGGAATGAAACCAAAAGTTTTTAACTATCTTAGCAAAACCTGAGTTGTCAAAGTGGTAGAGATGGGGGAAAGAATAAGTAATAGCAGACAAACCAGTGAGGCAATAAATCTTGAGGGAGATTGGGAAGAGAAGAGTTGTATTTTATTTTCATATAATAATAGAAAAATATGAGTTTGATCAGGAATTTAGGAAAGGAAAATTAACCACTAATGAAATGGTAAATACATTTAATTGCCCTTCTAAATTAATTGATGTGGTGAGAGTACAGGGATTGGAATATTTTGCTTGATCAAATCAGCAGAAACAAAGAACAAGAGAGGCATA
>NW_012107919.1:5603645-5604739 GCF_000951045.1 Mandrillus leucophaeus
ATTTTCTTTAAAAAAGCCTACATACAAATATATTTTGAAGAAAAATATGACCCCCAAAAATGAAAAGAAATTTACAAGTGAATGAATGGGCAAAGAGATAGCAGGCAAAGCCAAACAATAAGAAAAAAAGAGTGACAATATTAAAATCAGATAATGAATTTGGATTAAAAAGTTCTAAGAAGAATAAGATATAATTGTTGCACACCTTTTTGTATCAAAATACATAGCAGCTGAACAGAAAGCAAAAATGCACAGATATATAAGTAGAGTTTAATAAAAATACAATATAGTGGTACTCTTTAATATGACTATTTCAGAACTGGACAGTTGAATTAGACCAAAAAATAAGGATATACATAAAATAATTGAAGAATATAATTCTATAACTTTTAAATAGAAAAATACATTGTGTACATGTCTGTGGAATATTTATAAGAATTAATTACATACTTGACCAAAGAAACCATGTAGGGCATGCTCTCTAATCAAAATATAATGAAGTTAGGAATAAGCAATTTTTAAAATAGTCTCTAATAATAATTTATAAAAGACCTTAGGTCAAAAAAAGAAATCAAATCTGAAATTATAAATGATTTATAGAAATAAGTGAAAATAAAAATACTTCATCAAAAATCTAAGCATCACAATAAAAATTGTGTTTACGATAAAATGTATGTTCTTAATGCCTTTATTATTAAGAAAGAAAGACCAAAGAAGGGAAAAGAGGGAAAATGGAATTAAACACTTATTAAGGAACTTTTAACTCATTGAGGCAATGGGAAAAAAACAAACAACGGCCAGGCGCGGTGGCTCATGCCTGTAATCCCAGGACTTTGGGAGGCCTAGGTGAGTGGATCACGAGGTCAGGACATCAAGACCATCCTGGCTAACAAACCCCGTCTCTACTAAAAATACAAAAAATTAGCCCGATGTGGTGGCAGGCACCTGTAGTCCCACCTACTCAGAAGGCTGAGGCAGGAGAATCACTTGAACCCAGGAGGTGGAGGTTGCAGTGAGCCGAGCTTGCACCACTGCACTCCAGCTGGGTGACAGAGCAAGACTGTCTAGACAGACAGAAAGAAAAAGAAAGAAAG
>NW_012107919.1:5604849-5617138 GCF_000951045.1 Mandrillus leucophaeus
AGAGAGAGAGAGAGAAAGAAAGAAAAGAAAGAAAGACAGACAAGAAACAGCAAATGAAATTTTTAAAATAAAAGCTAAATTTGAGTCAATGAAGATAAAAACAAAGAATGTGTATATTCAAAGCTGGTTCTTTGAAAATACCTGAAAAACAAGAACAAGCAACAACAACAACAAAAACAAAAAATCAGAGAGCCAAATTATGTTAGAAAAAAAAGGAACAAAAATATAAAAGGATTAGAAATGAGATGGAAGACACAATCCTAGATGCAAAAGATAAAGAAAATGCTGAGAGCCACTTGCAACTCTGGCAACAAACAGAGGGAAAGGGTGATTTCCTTGTAAAGCACAGGTCTTCAGCACAATGTTTGACATATGAGTTTAATAAATATCATCTACCATTATTATTGTTATTAGCATGTCACATTCAAGTTCTTTTGCCAGTTCATCATAAGACAAAGCTCAAACCTCCCTCGCTGAAAAAAATTGCCAGCAACTATCAAAGGATATGTTATTCCCTCATTGCAAACAACATTTATGGAGCACCCATTGTTTCTGGGGCGTGTTCAGATTCAGTGAAATATAAGATATGCCCTCTGCCTGATAAGAACTTAAAATGTTTGGGAACTAATGTGTACATGTGAGTAATTATTTCAGATTTCGGGGAACAAGAGCCGATTGACAGTTGAGATCATACCAGCTACCAGAGGGCAGGGGAAGGAGAGATCTTTTGTGAGGGTTGATGACAGAAGTACTTTATGATGATGGAATTCCAGTGGAATTCTTAAGAATGGGCTGGATTGAAATAAATTTCTAAGAGGAAAAAGGAGTGCAGGCTGGAAAGCAAATAAGGGACTCAAAGTTTGTAAATTGGCCAGTGTGGCTGAAAGAAAGAAGTACATCTCATAGGGAGCTAAGAGGCAAAGGAAGGAAAAGTATGTTGGGCTAGATGATGAAGAGCTCTGGATTTAAATCTATGGAGTTAAGAATTTGTCCTGTACACAGTGCATAGTCATTACAGAGTCCTGAGCAGGTCGGTGACACCATAAGCTGCAGTCTTGGGAAGGCTGTGTTAGCAGCAATATGCTTAGTGGACTTGGGAAGGGGAGTAGACCTGGCCAGGAGCAGCAGAGCAGCCTCAAGGCAGAGGGACTATTGCTGTTATTTTAGGCCTTGGTGAAATCTTGAAATGTCAGTATCCCATTCTGCAGATGGAAAAAACACAAAATGACTTCTGAGCCAAACAGAACAAGGAGGTGTGTAGGCAATAAAACTAAGATGCCTTCAGCAATCCTGGTACAGAATTAGCCATGCTTACCCAACTGCCTGCTGTCCTCCTTTTGACGTTAGAGTGACTCTTACCCTTTGGCAACATTACTCAGTTCCTCCAGAGGTGGCAGCTTGGGAGAGAGAACCTCTTTGTCACTGATAGATACACATTCATTTATCCACCATGAATGGGACAAATTTTCTAAAGGAGTTTCCTCGAGTTTAGCCTGTTGGGGTTTGACTCTCCATAAAGCGGGGTTTCTTCTGCCTCTCCCCCACACACCCCTCCTCCGTGGTCTGTATCCTCTCCAGGAACACAGAGAGTTAACCTTTGCAATCGGATTTGCTCTGTGCAACATGAAGTGTCACCCACAAACACAGTGTACAAGGCGTCTGTGAAACGTATGAAAAGAAGTCCAGGAATTCAGTTAATTAACCACATCAGTTTCTTAACGTGATCAATTTTAATTAAACTGAATTTTAATAGAGATCTGTGTAGTCTGTAGAGACCAATTGCTAATTCTACAAAGCATGTGCTGCTTTTCAGTTCAGATTTGCTCCCATCTAATTAATATGGATAGAGCATTAAGCCTTTTTGGACTCTGGTGGTTTTCATTTCATGACTATTAATGATTTTAATGAACTGGACTAATTCAGTAGTTTTCATCCCAGTGTTTCAGGGCTTTGTTCATCACAAATTTCAGGTTTATAATTGGTTTCCAGGTCTTAACAGTGGTCATTGATCAGCTTCAGCAGTTCCTTTTACAACTCGGTAGGCACTGGAGACTCTGTTAACCCTTTGCTGCCTGGAGCTGAGAACAGTGCAGCGCTTCAGGGCAGAGCCCTGGCTTAACCATCAACCTAACACAGCCACAGGGGCAGGGGAGAACTTAAAATTCATATGGTGATGTTAGCACAGGACAGAACAGAAAAGGTCACCCCAGCAATATGGAAGCTTTAAAAAAAAAAAAAAAAAAAGAAAGAAAAGACTGGGGATTAGCTTTATTTTTCAGCTTTAATTTTCAATACTCCAAGTGAGATATGCATAATGAAATTATCATTCTCATTTTGGCAAATCACATTTTCTAACCACTCATTGGCCCCTGCCAATCCCTACTGGGCATCTTTATCGACAGCAAAAAAGCTAAGACTAAGGAGTAAGAAAAAAGAACTACGAAGAGCTAATAAAAAATAGAAGGAGGGAGACTGGACTGAGGAGGGGCATAGCTTCGGAAAACTAACACAGATAAAGAAATGTACACATTGATGAATACGTACTTATTTTTACATGACTGGGGTTGATCTTCACCATTGGAGACTTGCTCATGGTCCTTTGCTGCCCTGAAAATAAACAATGATATTTGAGCCTTTCATTTAAAATAAAAGACAAAATTTCTAAATATTCTGTATCCAAAATGACTATTACATCTTTATGTTGCTGGTGCTGCCTTACTCAGTTCCGAAAAGTGACAGGCAGGATGAATATACAGGAGAGTCAAGGTCACACCACCCAAATAAAGCAAGGTAGAAAAGAGTAGATTCTCTGAAACAGACACCTACCTCTTTAATTATCCAAGAAACAGTGATGTAAACACCCAAACCGCAGTCCACAAATGTAGCTCAGAATCATCAGAAGCTCTTAAAAAGCTTGTTTTTGTAAGCCTACCCAGAAAATTTCCCCCTGCCCCCTCACCCACCAATGGAAGAACATAAAAATCTTTGCAGAGGTACAGAACTGTAATTCACAAATGTTCCAGGGTTGTTTTTTTTTCCTGAAAATATTCTGCCAGAGATTGAGTTGATCTGGATTCCAAACTCAGTTGAAATCTCTTCAGCAGTTTAATTTGTAAAAAGATCTTTCTTATTCAGTAATACTACAAAGATGGTGACTTTTTTTTTTTTTTAACATATCATCTCTGTATTTTCAAGCACAGAGGATCTGAGGAATAAATTAAATGAAGATCATTACCAAGGTAGCATTTAAAATGACCCAGGAGAAAAAATATGTATAAAGTTGAGAACGTTCGTTTATTTTATATTTTCTCACTCCACTCCCCTTGACTCACTCATGCTTGGTTTCTTTGATAACGTTGGTTGACAAATTATGTCTCTGGCCAGTTGAATTTATTTCTTCTCCTATAGGTTAATATATTTAAACAAGCTGCTGGTTATAATAGAGTTGATTGTATATCTTTAATTCCCGTTCATCTCTCAATCCTTTTCAGTCTTACTTCTGTCCCATAGAGCTGCAGATATGCTCTCCATCTATAAAATGGTGATAATAATGGCTTCCTTGAAGGGCCATTGTGTAGATTAGCACACTTAGCAAGGTGGCTCAGTAAATTATGGCTATTACTACTGTTCAAATCACCAATGACCTTTTGATTGACAAACAGCTTATGTCCTTATCTGCCAAGCTGTCTGAAGCATTTGACACTGTAAACCACACTTTTTAAAATCCTTCCAAGAAAGCACTCATTTATACCTTTGTTCTTTTAACAAATATATGTGGAACATCAGGCATTGGCCTAGGCACTGGGGATACCATGTATTTCAGCAAGGCAGAAAGTTCTTGTCTTCTGGGATTTTTTTATTTTTTTCTAATGAGGAAAATAGACAAATATGAATCAAAAAGTAATAGCTAATATTTATTGAGAACTTAAATTGTACCAGACAACATTCTTAGCTTTTTGCATATTTTAACTTATTTAACTTAGATGAGTGTATTATCATGATCCCCACTTTACAGATGAGGACACCAAGGCACTGGTAGTTAACTATCTTGGTCAGGGTCACAAAGTTTGTAAATGATGGAGTCTGAATTTAAACCAAAGCAGTCTGCTCCAAAATCCAAGTTTCTAAACCCAATGCTCTACTAAAAATCAGAAAACAAGAGTGACATCACACAAAGAAAGACACTGTAAATGGTGTGGTCAGAGAAATCCTCTTTGAGGGGGTGATGTGTGAGCAGAAACTCCAATACTGAGAAAGAATAAAGAAAGTGTGGTATCCTGGAAGTCAAGTTACATGAACTGAGTTGAGTCTCCCACAACAAATTCATGTGCTGATGCCTTCATCCCCAGTGTGACTGCATTTGGAGATAGGGCTTTTAGGAGGTAATTTGGAATAAGTGAGATCATAAAGGTGAGGGTCTTACTTCAACAGTACTTTAGAAGGTGGCTTTAGAAGAGAAGGAAAAGAAAGAGCTCTCTCACTCCAAATACATGCACTGAGGAAAGATCAAGAGAGGACACAGTAAAAATGCAGTCATCTCTACACCAGGAAGAAAGTCCTCACCAGAAAAAGAATTGGCCAGCACTTTGATCTTGGACTTCCCAGTCTTCAGAACTGTGAGAAAATAAATTTCTGTTGTGTAAGCACCCAGTTGTTGGTGTCTGTTTTGGCAGCCCAAGCTGACTAAGACACCAAATGAAGTCTAGAAGCCTGGAAGAATAATGTCTCTGAGATGTTTAATGAAGAAGGCCAGAGTACTTGAGAGTTTAGAAAGATGAACTTTGACAAGAGGTATTGCAATGGGTTCAAAAGAGTGATGAAACGGCTAGGTGTGGTGGCTCACATCTGTAATCCCATCGACTCAGGAGGCTGAGGTAGGAGTTTTGCTTAAGGCCAGGAGTTCAAGACCAACCTGGGCAACATCATGAGACCACCCCCATCTCTAAAAATAAAAACAAGAACTCTTAGCCAGATGTCACGGTACATGCCTGTAGTTCCAACTACTTGGGGCACTGAGATGTGAGGACTGCCTGGGAGTTCAAGGCTGCAGTGAGCTATGATTATGCCACTGTACTCCAGCCTGGGTGACAGAGTGAGATTCCAATTCACCCCAAAAAGTGGGCAGAGGTCAGGAAAAGAAAAACAAATTTAAACAGCTCTTTCATGGAGGTAATTTGGAACATGAAAGCGAGTATTTATTCATTAAGATTTTGAAGTTTAGAGGGTGAGGTATTTGGCATTAAGAATTCTGGAAAGTCCTAGGGTCAGACCATGGAAGGTAGGGGAGGGAGATACAGACTTAAAGTGTGTAGGAAGCAATGACGTCAGGGTAATAATGGGCAGGGTGTGAACATCGAGATTCTCAGGAATAATGGCAGGAGAACAGTGCAGGGAAAGACAGTGAGCCAGTGCTAACACTTCAGAGGTTGAGAGAAGTGACCGGGTGACAAGCGATTGCAAAAGAGGAGAGAACAAATGGTCATTTAATGTCATCTGCTTCAAAGGGGCCAGGGGTTTTAAGGATGAAGGAAGGCACTAGGGTCTAGAAATAGCAGTGAAGAAAAATAACACTAATCCTCAATTCCAGATCCCAGTGCAAACCCTTTCCATACTTTCCGATGAGTTTGTTTGCTTCGCTTTTGGTATTTTACTCTACATTTCTAAGCAATACGCATACATGGCCACTTCTTAACTTCACTGTTTTAGGCATTATTTATTGACTTTGAATTTTGGAAAATGAGGATTCTCTTCGACACACATGTGTGTATATATACACACACACACACGCACATACTCTCTCTCTAAACCCATTCTGATTATATGTATGGGTTCTGTTGTTTTCTTTCTGAAAACTTGCAAAAAAAAATTATTTTGGTCTCTAGTGTTTGAAATTTATTATTCTGGGCATGGGGTGGACTCCTTCAGTCTGGAAACTCATGCTCTTTGGATTGGGGAAAATGTCTTGATTTATTTCTTTGAGGACAGATTTTCCTCCATTCTCTCTTCTTACTCTCCTATTATTCAGATGTTACTTGGTCATCCAATTTTCTTATTTCTTCTCTCTTTATTTCCATTTCTTAATCCTTTTGGTATAGCGGTATAGGGATATAGACAGTCCTAGAGCAATTTTTGAGTTAACCCCTCAGTTTGAGGTTTCCTTGACTCAAATTTAGATTTTAAAAAGGTATTTTCAAGTAAAGATAGTGATTTCACTTCTTAAAGATTACTGTGCACCACCTCCATCCCCACCCCATCTACCTTTTGGGACAGTCAGCAGGCTTCCTTGTGACCTGAATAAGAGGTCAGAGTTTTTCGAGTCCCCTTTTTATAGGCTGGGCGGATCTTTGAGGTCCTTGGGCCCATAGGTGTGGTTCTATCCCTCACGTGGCTTTAAAATACCCACTCCCAGACCATAGGTCCAATATCTGATCTGATATCCACACGGTGCCAGCAGTCCCTTCTCATCATTTCGGCTCTGATTTCCTGCTTCAGTTCTGGCATCTGGGCATTTGTTTTAAATTCAGCTATGTGTCAAAAAGAGTAGTTTGTTATAATATTTTATTCAAGATTCCATGAGTTTGTGGTGGGAGAAAACAGGCAAAATTCTGCTATATCTATTACCCTTGTCTTAGGATCGTGTAAACATCACCTTCCTTTTCTTCTTTATTCTTTGTTTTTTTTTTTTTTAAGGGATGGAATCTCACTCTGTTGCCCAGGCTGGAGTACAATGGCGCGATCTCAGCTCACTGCAACCTCCATCTCCCGGGTTTAAGTGACTCTTGTGCCTCAGCCTCCCAGTAGCTGTGATTACTGGCACCTGCCACCATGCCCGGCTAATTTTTGTATTTTTAGTACAGACGGAATTTCACCATGTTGGCCAGGCTGGTCTCAAACTCCTGACCTCAAGAGATCCACCTACCTTGGCCTCTCAAAGTGCTGGGATTACAGGCGTGAGCCACCATGCTTGGCCTCACCTTTCCTTTTATATGTCCTGCCTGGGTACTGTACTGGGCTTCTACCTGTTCTCCTTGCTGCAAGTTACTACTTCCTTGTTTCCATTTTCAGTTATTGATATAAAAAACTAACAAACAATTTTATTTTGTAGCTCCAGTCCTTAAAAGCCTCCTTTGGCTTACTATAACTTTCAAGATCAAGGCCATTAGCCAGGTCACAAAGTTACTCAAAACTTAATCCCAATTATTAGGGACTGAATTGTGTCCCCTTCAAATATGTATGTTGGAAATTCTAACTCCTGGGATTTCAGAATGTGACTGCTGAGATAGGGTTGACTGAAGTCATATGGGTGGGCCCTCATCTGATATGACTGTTGTCCATATAAGAAGGCAAAGACGCCAGAGATGTGCATGTACCAAGAAAGAGCCATGCGAAGACATGGAGAGAAGACAGAAAAATGCAAGCCCAGGAGCAAGGCTTGTGGAGAAACAAACCTGCAAACAGCTTGATCTTGGACTTCTAGACTCCAGAACTGTGAGAAATAAACCTCTGCTGTTTAATCCATCCAGTCTGTGATATATTGTTCTTGCTAACTGTATATCCCATTACTTCCCTTCCCAGTAACCCAGATATGACCAATGATTCACCATCCCTCAATTATGCAAGTTGTTTTTCACAACTGGAAACCTCAGGGAATACTGCCCTTGCAGATATATTAGGCTAAATAGGCACCCCCCAAGATATCCAGGTTCTGATTATCAGAACGTGTGAGTGTTAACTTAGATAGCAAAAGGGACTTTGCAGTTGTGAATAAGTTAAGGGTTTTTTCTTTCTTTCTTTTTTTTTTTTTTTTGAGACAGAGTTTTGCTGTTGTTGCCCAGGCTGGAGTGCAATGGCATAATCTTGGCTCATCACAACCTCTGCCTCCCAGGTTCAAGTGATTCTCCTGCCTCAGCCTCCCAAGCACCTGGGATTACAGGCATGAGCCACTACGCCTGGCTAATTTTGTATTTTTAGTAGAGATGGGGTTTCTCCACGTTGGTCAGGCTGGTCTCAATCTCCTGACCTCAGGTGATCCACCTGCCTCGGCCTCCCAAAGTGCTGGGATTACAGGCGTGAGCCACCGCGCCCAGCCGAGTTAAGGATCTTAAGAAGGAGAAAACATCCTAGATGATCCAGGTGGGCCCTAAATGTAATCACAGGAGTCTTTATAAGAAGGAGGCAGAGGGAGATTTGACTACAAAAGAAGAGGTAGGAAATGTGATAATGGAAACAAGAGGCTGGAGTGATTGGAAGAAGAGGTCACAAGCTGAGGAATGTGGAAAGCCTCCAGAAGCTGGAAAAGGCAAGGAAACTGTTTCTCCCCTAGAACATCCAGAAAGAACCAGTCCTACTGATGCCTTGACTCAAGCCCAGTAAAACTAGTGTTTGAACCTCTGGCCTCCAGAACTGTAACTGAATAAATTTGTATTATTTTAAGCCACCAAGATTGTAGAAACTTGTTACAGAAGTCACAGACAACTAAAACACCGCGGACATTTTGAATTGCCTCTTCAGAACCAGATTTTATGCCATTTCCTCTGAAAAGCCCTCCTTAATTCCCTCAAACAGGACCATGTCTCTTTATTCAGTTTTCTTAAAACATCTGTCCTACATTAATAGGACATTATTCAAAAATCTACTCTATTAGGGCTGGGCACGGTGGCTCACGCCTGTAATCCCAGCACTTTGGGAGGCCAAGGCAGGTGGATCACCTGAGGTCAGGAGATTGAGACCAGCCTGACCAACGTGGAGAAACCCCATCTCTACTAAAAATACAAAAAAAAAAAAATTAGCTGGGCGTGGTGGTGGGCGCCTGTAGTCCCAGTTGCTTGGGAGGCTGAGGCAGGAGAATGGCGTGAACTTGGGAGGCGGAGCTTGCAGTGAGTCGAGAACCCACCACTGCACTCCAGCCTGGGCGACAGAGCCAGACTCCATCTCAAAAAAAAAAAAAAAAAATCTACTGTATTACATTTTTTAAAACTTTATTACTTTTAAACAATTATAATTACACCAAAAGTTACATAAATAGTATCGTGTACCCTTCTTTCAGCTTCCTCTAATGTTGACATCTTACATGACTATGATAAAAAATCAAAACTAGAAAATTCACTTTGGTACAATACTACTAACTAGACCAGACACCTTATTCAGTTGTCATTAATTATGTTGGGTTTAAATTATTTTTTACACTAGATTGTGAGTTCCTCAAAGTCTGGGATCACTTACCTCATTTGTCTTGATATGCATAATGCCTAATGAACACTAGCATCTCAATAAATGTTTTAGAATAAATGAGATGGGAAGCATGGAGAGAAGACTGGAAAGAAGATGAGATGAGGTAAACTCAAACTTGTTTGTTCACATTATTTTAAAAATTACTGTTGCATCTTTGGGCCGGAAGCAGAATGAAAATGGAACAATAGTCTTGTATGACATTAAAATTTTAGTGATATTTCAATGCTGTACTCTGACTTCTTGTTATATATTTTCACATTTGGAAAACAACACATGAATTTTTATTACATGTACTGTACCTCATTCCAATTAAGAAGTTTTTTTAAACGATCGTTTAATAGTTCAGATGCTAAAAACTTTCATTTTACCTAGCTAGTATTATAGTTAGGATTTTCCAAAAAGAATAGCTAAAAAAATTATCTAGTATTTATTTTTCTTGCTGAGTTCCACCTCAAAAAAGTCCTATTTTAATGAAAAGTTGTCTAACATGCGAAACTGAGAATACAGGAAAACATTTGAAAGGCTTATTGATGAAACTTGAGCAGTTGCACATTCTTCTGTAGCCGCACTTGGAAAATGAAACATTTCTTTTCTATTTGGCAATTTAAAGTCAAATATATGTTTTATTTCCCAGCTAAGCTACATTTGTGCATTTAAATGATGTGTAAATCATTCTGTGAGGCAGAAAAGTTCAGCCACAGGTCACCAAAGGTGAGGTTATCTGATCCTGGAAGGAACACCAGAGATGAGAGCTCGTGTGTCAAACTTGCCCTTCAGCTATTGCTGACCTTGTTCTATAGATCAACTTAGCGGACTTTTGGAAAAACAGAGGAAAGGGATGACAGTCACTATTTGCCTGCTATGAACAGAGAGATAATGTACATGATCTCTTTTAAACCCCTCCCCAAACCTCACATTGTAGATCATTATTAGCCCGAATTTTCAGATAAGAAAGCAGAAGCTCAGAGATTAAGCAATTTGTCCAAATCACAAAACTATTACATGAAGAGCTGGGGGTCTATCTCACTTTGACCTCTAACCTTATGCTCTTTCTTCTGCGGTTGATGACTTTCTACAAAAGCAGTGGCTTTCTACTTTGACTGAACATTAGAATCACCTGGGTAGCTTCACAAACTCCCAAAATGTAGGTGGCCCCACTCTGGCAGTGGGGCCCAGGTATCTGTATATTTAAAACCACTCCAGGTGATTCCAGTGTGCAGAAAAGTTTAAGAATGAAGGAGAGGCCTCAAAATAGAATACATAGAAGGCATCCCAGATAGTTTGATTTGGGAAGCATAGAAGGACCCCATATCTAATAATGATCTCCCAAAGTGGACTTCTATGATGCCTAATATTCCTATTATCTTCATCATTTATTTGGGTAAAGGTATCTGTTCTCCAGAAGGCCACTGTTAAAATGTAAATAAGTAACTTAATAGGAGAAATGCATTAATATATGATTGTCCAAACCCGGATTACATGATTCTGTCTTGGTCAACATTTTTAATCACCACCTTGGAGAAAGACGCACAAGGTTTGCTCATTAAATTTGTAGCTGACACAGACCTAGAAAAGCTAGCTCATTTGTTAGAATCTGAGATCAGACCTTCCCATCCTGTCTCCTCCCTCACCAACAAAAGTCTCTAGAGGCTGAAACACTGGATTCAAATGAAGAATTAATATAAAGTCTTGAGAATGCAGATTCAAAATCTGAACAGCATAAAAACCTGATTTCAAAATAATTCATGTGGAAACAATTCTGGAGATTTTACTACACGTTAAGCTGTATATGGACCCAATAATATGACCTTGCTGATAAAAATGCTGATGAAATCTCAGGTTTCACAAACAGAGGTATCACATTCAGGTCAAGGGGTGTGACCATCCCTTGACCTGTAGACTATTTAAATAATATTAGGGGAATTATGTTTCCAAAGAGACTGAAAAACTAGATAGTGTCCAGATGAAGGGTGGCAATCAGAATGCGGAAGAACCTGGAAACTACATCAACTGAGGAAAAAGCACAGCTGAGATGTCATTTCGTCTGTGAGACTTTCCAGAATATCCCCATATACTTAACTAGAATAATTTCCTTCTTTTCAATGCATTGTTCTTGGTGCATTTTAATCTCATATAACATTATAGGATAGTTAGTGGTATGTTTATTTCCTGATAAACTGTTATGCTCCTGAGGCCAATGACTGTATTTTATTCTTCTTTATTTTCCAACACCTTTTTTATGGTAGATATCACTGAATCACTCTTGTGACATCCTTTGCTATTTGGCTTTCATTTTCTTGAAATTCCCTAATTCAAATTTGCTAAAAGAAATATATTACTTGGCATGAGCTAGGTAACAACCTCTCAGGGATGGGAATATCTGCTTAGGGTTGGCAGTTAGACTAGATCATATTTATTTCAACTGAAGTTTCCATGATTCATAGATTCCTCTAACATGGTTGGTTTAACAGCTGGCAAGCAGAGAGTACAGTTCTGAAGCAATGGGAGCAAAGGTGGTATATTTTCACTAGACCATATAGTGGAATGAAGGGAGGGGAAGTTAGAGACCTGTGTGATCCACAAAGAGTATAAGTCTTGATGAAGTGCTAATCTGAGATGGAAGCAGTGGGAAAATTAGTACATCAAAGAGGATGGCATGCAAAAAGAAAAAAAATCAATTTTTTTCTAATTTCTCAGGTTAAACCAGACATGACTATGAAATATTTTCTGCATCTATTTACAATCCCAATCTTGTTCCATTCTTTTCTCCAAGTTTGGTTTATAATTTCTCTTATAATGAAAAAAAAAATCAAGTAAATTATATTTCTTTTTTTTTTTTTTTGAGATGGAGTCTCGCTCTGTCACCCAGGCTGGAGTGCTGTGGCCGGATCTCTGCTCACTGCAAGCTCCGCCTCCCGGGTTTATGCCATTCTCCTGCCTCAGCCTCCCGAGTAGGTGAGACTACAGGCGCTCGCCACCTCGCCCGGCTAGTTTTTTGTATTTTTGCATTTTTTTAGTAGAGACGGGGTTTCACCGTGTTAGCCAGGATGGTCTCGAT
>NW_012107919.1:5617192-5648242 GCF_000951045.1 Mandrillus leucophaeus
TTTTTTTTTTTTTGTATTTTTTAGTAGAGACGGGATTTCACCGTGTTAGCCAGGATGGTCTCGATCTCCTGACCTCGTGATCTGCCCGTCTCGGCCTCCCAAAGTGCTGGGATTACAGGCTTGAGCCACCGCGCCCGGCAAATCAAGTAAATTATATGTGACTTCTGTGTCTGGCTCTGTTGGAATATCTAGGGCTATTTCATTTATCTGTTGTATCACAAATCACCTCAAATCTTAGTGACATAAAAAAGCAACCATTTTATAATGCCCATAAACTCTGTAGATCAGGAATTCAGAAAAGACACAGTGGAAAAGGCTCTTCTCTACTCCTTGATGTCTCCTTGAGCCTCAGCAAGGATTGCTCAAACAGCTAGAGAGCAAGAAAAGCTGAGGCTGAAGGATTGACTTCCATGATGCTTCTTCTCTTGTATATATGGAATTTGGAAGGGATCTCTAAAGAACAGGCTCAGATTGGACTGTTCATGAGACCACCTCTGTGGTCAATTCAGTATGGCAGTCTCCAAGTAGACTTTTAAGATGATGTTTCATGGCTTTAAGAGCAAGTGTTCCAGCAGCATAAAGCAGATGTTGAATGGCCATTTATGAACTCTGCTGTAATCCATTAGTTGAAGTAGTTCTAAGTCTGCCCAAACTTAAAGATAGGGGTCAAAGATCTCACCTCTCAAAAGGAGTGGGATCAAAAAGGATTTACAGCCATGTGTTACCACCACAGTAACACACTAATACACTTTCTGAGAATGATCATAAAAATCAGATTAATTTTTTTAAAGAAGAAGAGGACCCCATCAAAAAACTGCTGATGTAAATAATACTCGAAATGCTAAGATGCCAGTGATAAGGAAATCACAGAGAGATTTTATAACCACTTTTTACTTCAAGGCATTTGTTGACTTTTGAATGGGGAGCCAAGAATTCACTCAGAGGGCCAGAACATATAGCTTCCGTTAAAAGGCAGAGAAGTCAGTGGAAAATCTGGCAATCTCACAGGGCTATAGAGCCAAAAATTAGAGTTTGGAACTACCATGATAGCCAGAATTTGTTGATGGGTGGGGAAGGTGGTGGCAAGATTCTCATTAGATGAAAGAAGTAAGCCCAGCTCTCTGCCTGTTTTCCCTTAAGAAATTTGCTGATTCTACAGAAAAGGAGAATAAGAATCATATAATAAAGCAAATTTTTCTACTTTCTCTTGGTTCTGGGAAGACAAAAAAAAGTGACACTTGAGTACTTGGGACACACTTTAGGGAGGGGCCCTACTAGATACATCAGATTATTGATTGAAAAACACTGAGGAGCATGGACAAACCAGATACAGAATTTTGGAAAACTGCAATCCATCTTTGAATTAGCTCAGTGTCCATTTGGCTTAAAGGAGCCTGCTACCATTCTATTTGCTTACCGAAGGATAACATCAACTCTGTGTAGGATAAGATAGCATTATTAAGTGCCTCTAATACTTATTATTAGCAATATCTGGCTATTAGTAAAAAGTATATCCAGGTATGTCAAGAAACAGAACCAAGAGAAAAAAATGACAACAGAAACAGACCTGCAGATGATACATTTCTTAGTGTTATTAGGGATAGACTTTAATGTAATTGGACTTAATACATTCAAGAAAACACGCATTAATATGGAGAATTTCACTAGATACCTGGCATTTATTTTGAAAACAAAACAGAAGTTATAGAATTAAGCCATAATAGCTGGAACTTGAAATTAAGACTCAATAGATGGGTTTACCAGCAGATCAGACATAGCAGAAAAGTTGGTTACTAAATTGGA
The DNA here is from genome assembly GCF_000951045.1 of Mandrillus leucophaeus. Taxonomy (NCBI): domain Eukaryota; kingdom Metazoa; phylum Chordata; class Mammalia; order Primates; family Cercopithecidae; genus Mandrillus; species Mandrillus leucophaeus. Next base: position 5,618,996 of record NW_012107919.1, read on the forward strand.
ATATAAATTGGTAGAAAATATCCAGGCCAAAGCACAGAGAGCTAAAATGATACAGAATAGGAAAGATCATAGAGACATATGGGACATAGTGAAGAGCTCAGAGAAAAATAAAATATAAAAAAAAATTTGAAAGGATAATAGTAAAAGTTTCCCAAGACTGACAAATATATCAGCCACAAGAATCCCTATGAACTTCAATAGAGTACACAGGCCAAAAACCCAACCAAGCAAACAAAGAAACAAAAATATAAACCAAACCAAAGCAAAAAAAAATCTCCTCACCTAAGCTCAGAATAATAACGTTTCTGAAAGAAAACAAATAAGAAAACAAAAAGCAGTCAGAGGTTTTTTAATGTATTGCCTTTAAAACAGAAACATTAAAATTTACAGTTGCCTTCTCGACAGGAATGATGGAAGTCAGAAGACAATGGAAAAACATCTTTAAAGATGTTTTTCTAAAACAAAACTAAAAGAAAAATGTTAACGCAATTTTATATTTGGTAAAACTATTTTTAAAAACTGAAGGTCAAATAATGATGTTTTTGAACAGAAAAAAACTGAGTGAACTCATCATTAGGAGACTGAAAGAAACACCAATGGACAGATGGAAAATGATCCTAGAAAGAGCCATGAAAATACAAGAAGTAATGAAGAATTAAGTAAATGTTAAATAGTTAGATAAATATAAATGACTATTGAACATACAAAACAATAAGTATGCCTTTGGGGGGCTTAAGATGCACAGAATTAAAATACATAATAACAATAACAGAAAAGCCCAAAGTGAGTAAATGGAGGTAAAGTATTCGAAAGTCCTTGTATTATCTGTGAATGGCTAAAAATATTCATTTTTATATAAATCAAGGCTGTATGTTACTGAAAGAATATATAACTAACAAGATTCTACCTAACTAAAGTATAACTAGCCTGCTTCAACATATAGACTGCAAACATTGGGTTTATCCAAAAGAAGTTAAGAAAGAAGAGGAGAAAGAAAATAACAAGTGAGACAAACAGTCAATAAATAAAGATAAACCCAAGAATCATATGTGTTTTAAATACTACAACTTAAAAATCAAAGTGGTCATACTAAACAGAATTAAATCCAACTATATACTGTTTAGACCTTAATTAAAAGGACACACCTACTTTAAATGGGAAACAGAAAAATCAGGTAAAATAATATACAAATCAGGTGAAATAATAGCCTGAAAGGATTCAGAGACCATTTGCTGTCCATGCTGACTCTTTCACTTTATGTATCATACTGCTGAGGCTCAGAGTGACAGCAAGTCAGGTAGACTAAGGATTCTACAGGATTCTGACTCCCGGCTCCATTATTTTCATCTAACACCATAAATGGAAATTGCCATACTTTCCATGTCTCATTGATTCCCAAACCAGAATGCCATGTTACTCTGAGTAGAGCCCATTCATGCTGGACCGACGGTGTTTGGGGAAAACAGAACTCTAAGAATACGTTTCTGAAATGGTTTCCTTTGTGGAATCTGTGAGAGACTTTTGATTTGCACAGTATGATTGATTTGTAATCTCTGCTGCCCAGCTCAGAGGATGGATGCGTGGGCAGTGAGACATCCCTCTGCATGATATGTTTTTTTTTTTTTTCTTTCCCTCATTCCCTTTTCACTTTCTTTCCCATTCAAGATTTATGACTGGGGAAAAGATAAAAGAAAAAACAAATGCAAACTCTAAGCCAAGAGAGTGTTCCTGACTATATTTCAGCTCTCCTAACAAATTGCCTGATCAAGTTCACCTAGCTCAGTCAACAAATCAGATGAGAAATGTTAACCCATTGCCCACCAGTATCACATTGGTGGGGAAGATGACATTTATGTGTCTAACATGATCATGTATTAAAATTAGATATGAATTATAATGCAAAAATAAAAAGTTAGAAATAATTGTGGCAGGTGAGGTATTTGTGTGATTATCTATTTGAAACAATCAGATCAAAGCTACCTTTATCTCCAAAGACAAAAATGATAGTGGCACAACATAGAGCCCTGACTTGGGGTCTGCTTTTGACTTGTCTGTCTCCTGCTTTCCCTGACAGACCTGAGAAGCAGCCTCAGGTTTTTCCCGGTGTCTGGGTTAATTAGAAGTAGAGCAGGAAGTATATATAGCCTGAGGCTTTAGAATCAGATTATATGGTCAATCAAGCTCATTAGCTGTCATAGCAGGGATAACACAAGAAGTCTTCAAAGCCTCTGAGTTATAATGTTTCCTCCTCCAAGACTATAGACTTAAGGACCTACAATTATACCCCTTTCCATAGTCTTCCCCACTAATATAATAGCTAACATTTCTTAAACACTATGAGCTCGGTATCTTAAATGCTTCTTTCATTTAATCCTCATAACAACCCTATGAGGTAAGTACTGCTGTTATTACCACTTTACAGATGAGGACACTCATGTTCAAAAGGATTAGGTAGTACCAAAGCCAGTCACCTAATCAGTGGCCAAGATGGAGTTTGAATCCAGTGGCCTACAGTCCTTAGCACCCATCTGTCTCTAGGACAAAAACTCTGACTTGGATCTCATCTGACTGTCTGGGTCCCTGATAGCCTGCTAACTCCTTCTTAGACCCTCGGCCTGAGAGTGGAATCTTTCTACCTGCTCTACGATCTCAAGATCCAGGGAAGAATTCTGTCTTCCCTGGCAGTTACAACTTCCTGAAAGTTTCAACTCTGGCCTCCCTCAAACAGTTCCCTTGCTGCTTCTAAGCTTACAATATCCTTTGGACACTGTGTTTCAAGCTGTACAACTGCTTTTATGAGTACCAGCTGCCAAATCTCAACCAGCCTCTCCTGGTCAGTCCCAGCGCTTTCGCTGTTGCCAACAGAAACTTTGGCTCTCCCGTTCCCAGCATGCCTGGCTCCTGAGTGTGCGCCCGCCATCGCAGTCTGCGGACACATGCAGACTGTTTAACTGGAGCATATAATCATTTCATAGTAAACTCCTAATAAGGCATTCCCAGGAGTATCAGCCTCTGTGACAGCTTGTCAGACCCATATTTCAGGCTGCCTTAGGCTGCCAGGTAGAATTATGAACTGTTGCTGTTTTCTCTGTTTTTCAGTTAGTTATCTTTTGCCATTCTAAATCATTTAAATGATTTGCAGATTTTATTTCAGCTTTTTTTTCTTGATGACATATTCCTCCCCTCCTTTCATTATTATTTTTAAATAAAATTCCTCAGACTTAGCAGGAAAGGCCACTTGAAAGTAAAGTCTCACAAAACAAAATAAATGAGAAGCATAGATTTCCCTCTGTGACCCTTTTGTCATTCTCTATGCATTAAGCAACTGTGCATTAAGCTTAATAACTTTGGGCTAATGTTCAAAAGGGACAATGGAAGCCTTGGAAGTGACACTGTGAATATTGAAGTCCAAAGGGTAAAGAGAATGTGATATCCTTCTTATGGCTGATGAGGGAGTGGCCTCATAAAAGGGAAATGAGGGTGTTAGTCTAGATGATCACTGGGGTTCCTTAAAGTTGTAAAATTCTAAGTGGTCAAGGGGGACAGCCCTAATATGATGGGTTAAAGTGTGAAGGTAATCACTAACACCATACTTGGCCCTAATAATTTGTCTACTTCTTATTGATCTGAATGGATATATTGCTGTTAATATCCCAGAAATAATTTGCAGAGGGTCCCTTGAAACTATGTTATAGATTTCAGTGCCATGTAAAGGTTCTTGGTTATTTTCTGGCCTGTTACTGAGTCTAAAAAAACTCATATCTCTTGAGACTCTTGATTGGAAACCTTAGAAACCAACGCTGGCTACTTAGCAAAAGAGGATTTATTGGAAGGAAGAGCAAGTCACAGAATCAATGGGAGGCTGGAGGACCTAGCATAGAAAATACACCATCATGAAATGACTCTGGCGGCTGGAGAGGAAACTATGTCTTATCGAAGGAAATGTCTGGTCCCCAAGCCACACCTACTGCTGTGATGCACACAACCTCTGAACATTCCCTCTGACTGAGTCACCAAAGAACCAAAGTTCTGAGAATAAGAATCACAATGGCACCTTGGTCACTGTTTCCCAGGTGTCCCGGGGGGCTGAAAAAGAATATGATCTCCTAGACTTCTCTAGTGGGAGGTAATAAGAACTGCCTTACCATTAAACCGACATTCAAAGAGGACTTCCACCCAAAAGGAAGTTGGGGAGGAGTATGATCGAATGAGAGACAGCCAAACAAAACTCAAATGTCTGCGACAATAGTATATTACAATAGGGTGTACACCTACATATGTTACTATGTGGTATGCCTATTGTATTCAAAATATCATTAGTTTTAGGGTCAGATAGACTTTATTAAAAACGTAACCCTGCCACTTTCCAGCTGTGTGACCAGGCAGATGTGTTTTTAGCTCTGGGATTCTCAGACAATTCTTTCTCCTTTTGTCCTGATAGGCTTAAGGACACGATTCGTACAAAAGCTAGCACACAGTAGGTTTTTATTATTTTACTTTTCTTGGAGGAAGACATGTTCCTCATTTTGTATCTTAAATAGTGGCTAGCCAAGCAAAACTTTTCTAAAAGACTTTGACAACGAGTCTTTGAAATGAGGAAATGCAATAAAATGTCGTAATTAGTAGCATACAGACAGCTTGAGCCCTGTTCCACAAACAGAAAACCTGTACCAAGATCTGGGAGGACACCTTTTCTCAGCATTTATACCAAACGGCAAAGTATCCTTTACCTTGATAATTGGATGTCTCTCCCTTTGATTGAGAAATTAGATCTCTTCCCCCTCGCGCCGCCACCCATATATTTTACTTGACAATTTAGAATGCTGGGGTGTCTCTGAATTTTGCTGGTGCATTTGCTTAGAATTAATACTATTATCATAAAGGGCCAAGTTTTTAAATTTATTTTCATGCTAAGTTAGCAGGAAAGATCAAAGTCCTTTCATCTTATGACTGAACTGCTCAAGCATCTAAAAATGCCTTCAGGACTTCAGATAGAAGCCACCACAGTACGTGATACATTCTTTTTATAGACTTACAGGTCTATGAGCCTTTTTTTTTTTTTTTTTGGCAACCTAATACAGCTAGTTACTGCATTGTGTGGCAAATGAAACAAAGAGGTCTGCTTTCATTAGCCACACTTCCTTAACTAAAAATGCTCAGTCTGCCATGTGTAGTTTTTTTGTTTGTTTGTTTGTTTGTTTTCTAGCAGAAAGATGATTCTGACCTGAGCTTTTTTAAAACAAAATTTTAGGATCTTTAAGAAAATTATCCAGTATTAACTTCAGTTAACTAAGAAAGAAATTGATATTTTTAACCAGATTTTAGAGCATATATTAAAGCTTCTGGGGTATATTGGTGAGCCCAGCCAATTTCATTAAATTATCTCAGGCCTGTCATCCTCCAAATCTAACTATGTAAGACATCCAAATATTAAGGAAAATCCCTGTCTTTTGGTAAGTGGTGTCTGGAATGTTCAAATAGAAAAAGTAACTATAACTTCATGGTTATATTCTCTACAAGTATATATACAAATGTTTGCTTGTGAGCATGCTGTTTACCATAAAAACTGAAAGCAGTCTAAATGTCCAGCAGTAGAGGGTTGAGTAGATAAAATGTGGTCTATCTCTATAAAAGAAAACCTCATTATTGGTAATATCCTGAGGAAAAATGGCATGCAAATTTCATTTCACTGTAGGTAAAATACAATTGAAAACAATACGTTCAATATGATCTCAACTTTGTAAATACACAGAGACACAAACGGAAAAAAGACTAGGATGACATTCCAACCACACAGTTATTTTTTTCCTAAGTGGTACACTTGTAGTTGGTTTTTATTTTTTTCCTTTTGTGTATCTGTATTTTCTAGAATTACAGCAAAAAGAATTAAAAACAGTAAATTATTTAATATAGCAACAAGATATGATTGATGTTATTTTGTTTTCAGACTTTCGACTCTCAAACTTACATCAGATATTAGCAGTGTTACTCACTTCTAGATAAAGTATCGAAGTCGTGGGACCAAAGGGATGAATATGAGACTTACAAACCTTGGATGTGTTATTTCCTACTACTTAAAATTATTTAACTCCATCCCTAATATGAATGTTTGGCTAGATGTTGCTGACACACTTGCAGATATTTTTCTTTCTGAGTTAAGCTTCAACTACATCCTTCATCATCCTGCCTAATTATTGTTCATATATTTGAGTATGGCCACTGCAGTTAGTAGTTAGTAACCCGAAACATCAACTTATTGAAGAAAAAAATCCTGATGTATAATAATAAATTGTGTTGTTTCCTCCCTCGCCCCCCAAACTCTAAAATATTTATTCTAGTACTGAGAAAAAGTTTGAGTCTGTTTCTTCCAGGCCCCCTGCACTGGTGATTTGTTCCTGGCACAAGCACAGCCTTAAATCTTCACCCTCAAATTAGAATTCTTCTTCTGAAGTCTCACATGCTGGTGAAGTGAATGGCTCTGGCGTTGGAATGCCTGGGTTTAAATTTTAGTTTCACCACCAACTAACAAGCTGTGTGGCTTTGGGCAAGTTAGTTAACCTCTTTATGTTTCAGTTTCCTCCTCTATAATAGGAGAAAAATATTGGCACTTACCCCATGAGGTTACAATGAAGACTGCTTGAATTAATACATGTAGAATTTGAAACAGTGGCACACAGTAAGTGCTCTATAAATAAAAGGCATGCTGGCCATTTTCTCTTTGCCCTCCTCATCCCTTCATAAATCCATCCTCATACTTCTCTGCCTTGCTCGGGGCCCACAGAAACTGACCTCTCTAGACTGCATTCCCCAACTTCCTCACCTCTGGCTTCTAGTTGGGTTTGCCAGTAGACTGTAGGGCAGGAAGAAACAGATGTTCCAGAATTTATTCCTCCCTGTCTTTGCTGCTCCTTTTAGGGATCGGGTAGTGGCTGCATTCTTCTGTGGCTACAGTTGGAATGGCAACAGTTCCTGATAGGCAGCCCCTCTCTAGAGCACCCATTTTCATAAGATTTCTCTAATACCATTCCTTTCTCTTGCTTTTCCAGGCCTTGGGACAGTAACAGCTCCCAATTGTTGCTAATTCCTGGGTGCTTCACCATGCTTTGTTGGTTCCCTGAAGCCTGCCCATGTCTCTCTAAATTGTCTCTTCATTAAATGTTCTCTAGTTAGTACCTTTTGAGAGAGCCAAGTGCTTCCTGTTGGGACCCTGACTGATGCAACTGAACATTATTAATATATGTGTCCTTTTGCTCATAGCAGTATTGCAGTCAGAAGAAATTGTTGAGCATAAAAGTGATCCTTTTATTGAGCATGCAAGGTACCAGACAACTTTCAGATTCTTCTGAATTATGAATGCTTCAGGTTTGCTAAACCATCTAAGAATCACACTGGTGAAATCTGAAGGATGGAATTTTTAGTTACTGTTTTATTTGTGCATCAGGAGATCTGCTGCTTAGAAATCACACTAAGCTTTGGATTCTTTTAAGATTGTCTGCTTATACACTGTCTTTGTTCAAAGTGTTCAAGAAAAATGCCTGGTTGTGATTTCTACTAAATTTATACCAGGCGATAGTTTTGAGTCAATTAACTATTCATTTACTTATTCATCAAATATAAATTGAGGGCCTGCTCTGTGCCAGGGGAACACACTGCTGGGGAAAATATTGAAAGCAGAAAACAGAGGCAAGGCACAGTCCTTGTGGAACTTAACTTTCTAACTAGGGGGAAAAATTTAATTCTCTGAATGAATATAAACATACATACACACACACAAACACACACGTGGTAAAATTATAGGTGTGACAGTGCCATGAAGGGAGGCACATGATACCAAAAGAGTCTTTAATAGAGACATATGATCTATCAGGAGATAAGGGAAGGCACTCTCAATACGGTGACATGAGATAAAACCTAAAGAATAAGAACGAGTTGATAAGGGAGAGAATTTCAGAAAGGGGAAAGAGCATGTGCCAAGGCCCTGTGGTGAGTGTGGGCTGTGGTGAGAACTGAAGGAATCAGTGTGGCCAGAGGGCAAGAAAGGGAATACATGATGAGGCTGAGAGGAAGCTGAAGGCTAACAGGATGGGGACTTAAAGACCATGTTCAGCAGTTTGTCTTATTTCTAAGAGCAATGGGACACCATTGGAGGATTTTTAAGCAAGAAATGATGGGACTGGGTTTTGAGTTTTTCAAAAATCATTTTGTCTCTACAGTTGTTGTTCTAAACTCTAGGATTCCAGACCATAAAAACAAGTTGAAATAAGAATAGAGAATGTTCACTAGTTTCTTTGCAGGTGATTAGATAGGAGCTAAAATAATTCATCCTAACCAAAAGGATTCTTCTCAAGGCCTCAGTAGTGACAGGTAATTTCAAGATGTGATCGTTATACGTGTCTGTTTCTAATCAATCCCTGATTCTACATTTTAGCAAGTCAACACTGCTCCATATTTTTGTAACTTTCTGGTAATTTTCATGTCACAGCTGTCACTGGGCTCCCTGCTAGACCCAAGTACACATAACTAATTAATCAATCAATCAAGGAGGAGAGAAAGTCATGTCTGATGCTACAATGAGGATCTTTGCTTGCTAAACTCAATGACTAGTTTAGGGTAGGATTAAAAAACAAGGAGGCCTTCTTAGGAAGCAGAACTTTCAGATTTAAAGATAATTCCTAAGACTAATGGTCTTGTAATTTAGAGTGTGTGCACTGTGGTTACCTTGCTGGTTATTCCATACTATCAAGGGAAGCAAATCTATGGCTGGAACTCCCATTGCTACCCCATCATCAATATGGAGGGAGGCGGGAGGCAGGGAAAGGGAACAACAGGGAGAGGGAAGAATTCCTGGGTGAGGAGTCAGGAGTCTGGATCTAGCTCACCCACTAATCCACTACCTACATAAACTTGGGCAAGTCATTTTAGCTCACAGGGCCTCATTTCTTGTCTGTGAAAAATTAGTCCTATTGAAAGTAAAGAGAGGAATCCATCAAGGGAAGCAGTCACAACTTCAAGTATGGATGGACATAGGATGCCTGCAGACTTGAGTCCTTGGCACTCTGGATGCAGAAAGCTGACTCTGTTTACCCACAGCTGACCATGTTAATTAAAGTTTGCTGCTTTACCTTTTCAATAACCAGGAGGAACAGCAAAGAAGGTCTATCTTACGTGTTTCACTCATTAGATTAGGTCTGATTCTTCTGCTCCGATAGATAAAGCCTAAAGCTCAGTGGTGCTTCCCATTAGAGGAGTATCATGTAAAATATTTGCACACATGAGGCAGTGTACCTGCAGAACCAGCCTAATCTGGTTCAATTTTGTGTAATAAAATGGTGACTTGTTTTTCAGTTGCCATGGAACCCACGTTGCAAGTTATGTAACCTGAGCATACCCAGATGAGTGAAGTGCACAGCCATGGGCGGAACCTAGGTACTTGGACCAAGGAACAGGGTTTGAGTTAAGACGTGAACACCACATGCTGGCGTGATCCATGATCCAATCAGATTGAGCCCTGGCATCACCCTCTGGTAAGATCCAGTCAGATCACACCTCCCAGCATCACTTCATTGCAGGATCCAATCAGACCATATCTCATTACCCTCTACCTAAAAAACCTGCCCCACTACCCAGTTCAGGGGGACAGATTTGAGTGTTGCCTCCTGTCTCCTTGCCAGTCAATCCACAACAAGCCTGTCTACAAAAACCTGGTGTTTTGGTGTTGGACTTTCTGTTGCATGTGGGTAAAGAGACTGAGTTTGGTTCAGAAACAGCAGCCATCTTCCATTTTAAGTCATGCATCCTGGAATACCTGACCTCTAAGATTGTCACAATAAATAAAGAGTAGATGGGGGAAGCACATCAGCTTTCAATTGCCATTGCCCAAAAGTGACACACATCACTTCTACTCATTATACATTGGGTAGAACTAGCCATATGGCCTAGTCTTTGGTCCATGGGAAGCTGGGAATAGTAGAATAAATGAAATATAGGTGAGCGTAGTCACATGACAATTCCAATCAATTTGTAGAAAAATACCTGGATACCTGGTGGAAAAGGTACTAAGTCTGATCCAAATTCAGCAAGGAAAAAATGCCATGCATATGCTAGGGCATGGTGGTATACTGTCTGGCAACACATTTCTTCTTCAGCCAGAATATACTTTTTATCTTTTTGATGTCTCTGAGAAATGAAATTAGTCAAGAAGAGGTTGTGTGATTGGTATAAACTAATGGGAAAGGACATTGGAAAGTCTTTGGAATATTTTAACCTGTCTACGAAAAACTAGTAAATGAGTAACTACTTGAGAGTTAGATGGAGTTCTTAACCAGTATCCACAGACACTGAGAAGTCATCTATGGGGCTTCTGGTGGATCTAACTAGCAATATAGATTGTCTGCAGATGTGTGTATGCTTGTAAAAATGTAAAGTTTCTGGCTACTGTGGTCACATATAGAGCTAGGAGTGCACATAACCCGAAGGAAATAACAGAGATAAGAGCAAACATTTTGCCCCCTGGAATCAGCATCCTCAGGTCTGCTCACCTTGGCTTAGGGAAGGAGGATTTACTTCAGCAACCCGATGCTGCCCACCTCCCGATGCTGCCCACCTTCCCCAGCCCTGCCTACCTAACTCCCTGGACTTGATTCATTGCTCATCCAGATCTGTGGCACCAATTACATTTCACATAACAGCTGGTCTGCCAATCCCAGACACTCCAAAAACAGTCTGTCCTATTGTTGCCTCCATCTGACAAGACCCAGGAGAGGGGAGAAGAAATCTTCTAACTCTGATCTTGAGGGTATGTCCAGGGGTGTCAGTTTTCTCCACTGTAAAACTCATACATTGCACGGCGTGCTTTGTTTCCCAGATTTTTAGGATCCATTTCACTAGTGGTAAGTATTTTAATTTAAATCACAGGACATGCAACCTGTGATTTCATAAAAACACAAATAAAATTAAAAATGGAGGAAGAAAAGAGATCAGAGGAAAAGTGCCTGAGTAAAGATTAATTTCTACCACATATGTTTGTTAAAAATATGTGAGTATGTCTCGTACTAAGCACTTTCCACATCTGAGTGCACCTTTGCTATGAAGGAGGAACAGTTACAAATGGAGAGACGGGGAAGGCAGAAGTTCAGTCATGAAGCCAGGATTTGAATCCAGATGTGTCTGACATCAGAGCTCATACTGCCTCCAAACCACACAGCTACACTTCCCCACAAAGCACTGAGAGAAGATGACAGAAAAAAATCACAGAGAAAGCGAGTCAAAGTTGAAATGGGTGGGGGGGACAGGGGAACAGAGGGGCAGGACAGTGGTGGGGATAGGGATTGGAAAAGACAAAAAGTGAAACCTTCCTTGTGGCCCCAGTGGGTCGAATAGATTGAAAAAGCCTCTCAGCAAGGAGGTGTTTGAATGACACATTTCTCCTCAAATCTGAAGGGCAACAGGATGGTGGATTTGTGAGTCTCTGAGAACCTGCACTGTGAGATGGAAAATGATCAGATGAGTTTAGCGCTTTGGAAAACAGACCAGAAGCTCCTGCCGGCAGAGCCAGCAGCACAGGGAGGCCAGGCAAGCACTGCAACCCGTAGTCATAAAAAAAGATTTTCTGGAAAGCAAAACGCTGAAGACAGACAAGGGTGGAGAAGGAAAGGCCCTACTACTAAGCATTCTAGTTCCTTCTTTTATAATAAATGTTCATGAGTGCATTTTTGACCTAAAAATTTCAGTCCTTGTCTCCACATATTCCCACTGGGGGTTGAAGACCCAGACTCTGGTGCCCGATGCTGTACCAGAAGAGTCTCCTTCTGAATGCAGAGGTTTCATCCCCCTTTCAGAAGAATTAGCCATGCTTTTAATTGCTTCAGACAATTTCGGGTGGTGATAGAAAAATATAGACAGTTTATCAGAATGGAAAGGTCCTTCTTGAAATCACAAAAAAAATTTTTTTCTCATGACAAGTTTCTTAACTCAAGAGAAAAAAAGCTGAATGAAGTGACTTTAAAAGAAAAAGGTAAAGCAGTTTTTCTGGAACACGGGGGTTGAGACACTCCAGTGTTTCCAGTCAAAGAAAAACGTGATATATGCCAGACTTGTGTGATGCTAAGCCTAAGTGACTGCAAATTAATTGAAAAATATCCTGGATAACTTGAGTTGCAGTGAGCACATCAGGTCGCTTCGAAACAAAGGCAGAGAGAGTGCTTTTGTTTGGTTGCAGGTGCAGATGACCTTGCAAGAAGCACACTATAAATTGCTGTAATTGTGGGATGATAAGCCAGGTTGATAGATTTCTGTCACTCTCCCTCAGTAAAAAATGGGCTCACCTTCCTGAAGTCTACAGAGGCATATACATCAAGAAGCACATCATTGCTTCTGAGTTTCTGAGGCAAGACAGGTTTCTCTGTCCATTTACAAACATCCAGAAGGATATCCACATTTTGCCTATCCACAGGAATTCACCTTTATTGCAGCATCATTTTCGTATCTTTTTCTTGAAGTTTTATTCCATTTCTCTTTGTTTCTAAACGTGAATGTGGCTTTGGACAATAACATCCTGGTGTGATTAGGAAACAGGGCCAGTAGGGGAAAACCCCCCAACAATGGGCTTATTTCCCCTTTGTTTTTTAGACCAAGTAAACACAACCAAAAGGGACATAAAAAAGGGAAGGAGGATGCTTATTGATCACTTTGTAGGAGCAAACCAGAAAGACTTAAGGAGTCCTGCTGTGAAGTCTCTGCTGCTGCAACATAAAGTAGAGTGTTGTGGCTCAGGCAACCCTAGACTCGGCTGTCAATAGAAAGACCATGTTAGAATTTATAGCACATATTCTGTACTTTATTTAGGAAACATTTCTGGTTTTTTTTTTCTTTTCCATTCAGAAAATAGCATGCTGCAGCATAGAAACCCTTCTGCTGTTTCCTTGAGCCAGTGAGAAAAAAATTCAACAACATGGAAGTTCTTTTGTCTGAAAACCAAGGGTTATGATTTAGGGGTATACACTGACGCAGAATCCTTAGGAAATGTGCACGAGGCGTAGTATAGGAGTTAAGAGGCTGGATTTTGGAATCAGATAAACCCAGCAGTGAACCCCAGCTTGGCTGTGTAACCTGGGGTCTGTTATGTGATTTCTCTAAGCCTCAGTATCCCTGGGTGTCAAATAGAAGCACTGTTACCTCACTGACAGGGTTAAAATGAGGATTAGAGATGATACAGGAAAAGTGGCGCAGTGCCTAGTGCATAGTAGCTCTAAAAAAAGGTGGTTTTCACTCTACAAAGGAGCACTTTAGTGTACAGATGTGCTTCTAGCAGTATCTATCATGTCACATGAGAAAACAGCATTAAAAAATAGAAAAAGTACTCACTCAAATAAACATAATATATATAGACTTTGGAGTCAGACATCTCCACAGAAGCTCCACATTAGCTATGTGGCCACTGGAAAGTAGCTTAATTCCCTCAGGTCCCCTTTTTCTTATCTATATGTTAGAAGTAATACCTTCTTCATAGAGATATTGTGAGGATCCAATGGTGTCTCTAAAAATAAACAAACAAGTAAATAAATAAACATAATGTCTGGCACATAGTAAGCACTCAGTATATACTTTCTCTTATCTTCCTTTCCCACTGAAAAATAATAACAAGAGACTATGAAGAGTGTATTATTCCTGACTTCCAACATTAACTCTATAAATTACATCCACTATGTTTTCTACAGTTTTAAGCAACAATTTACTTTGCACATTGTATTAGTCAGCGTTCTCCAGAGAAACAGAACTAATAAAATGCGTGTGTCTGGAGAGAGATATTTATTTTGAGGAATTGGCTCATGTGATTATAGAGGCTGGCAAGTCCAAAATCTGCAGTGGTCTGGCAGATTGGAGTCCCAGGATGAGTCGATGCTATAGTTTAAGTTCAAAGGCTGTCACATGAGAGGCCCAGGGAAGAGCTGATGTTGCAGTTGAAGTCCAAATGCAGCCTGCCAGAAAATTCTCTCTTGCTCAGGGAGGTCAGTATTTTGTTCTATTTGGGCCTTCAACTGATTGGATGAGGTCCATTCATACTATAGAGGGTAATCTACTTCACTCAAAATCTACAGTTTAAATATCAACCTCATCCAAAAAACAAAAACAAAGAAAAACCTCAGAGAAACATCTAGAATAATGTTTGACCAAATATCTGTGTGCCAAGACCCAGTCAAGTGGATGCATAAAATTAACCACCACACGTATCTTTAATCATTTCAAAGAGACTCCTCTTTGAAAACAAAGAAGGGCAACCAGCTGATTAAACCAGGTTTGAGAAATTAGAAATGAAACTGTTGATGGAGAAATTCCTTTCTTCTATTGGCCTTGGATCCTTGGGGTTAGGGCTGGGACACAGGATGGATGGTAGTGTATCCTGATTTTTGTAATGCAAGATTTCAGCATTTTGTTCTACCCCACAAAAGTTTCTATCCCCTTTGGACTAAAAGATGAATGTCTCTATCACTAAAGTAGAGTGTCCATCACCGACTTTGCTAACATAGTTCATGTTTGTTACTGCCCTTCCAACATGATTTCTATAACAAATAGTAAGAGAGATCTAATGTTATCTGATTCTAGCTTAAAGATAAAGGGGAAGTCTAATCTTCATGTGACACAGCATATTCTTCTAAATATGGGAAGCAGTATGCATGGCATTTTTTTTGTGTTTTTTCTGTAACTGTATACTGCATTTCACATGCACCAATTGCTTTGGGACTGGTGGTAAAATAGCTATGTAAGTTGTTTCTAAAGGCTGTATTCTGAAACACCTTTCTAAATGCTCCGCTTAATTTTTTTCCCACACTGTAATTCATTGGTGGCCTTTTCTACAATGAATTGTTGGAATTAACCAATAAATCAGCAGGAAAAGACATGCCAATTTCCTTCCCAGTTGATAAATTACAGTGTGGGCTTGGCATAGTACGTTTTATTTTGTGAGTGTGTCCGTGTGTGTGTGTGTGTATGTGTGTGTATTCTCCCCTTCCCCCAATTTTCTTTTCAAGAAATTCTGGAATATTGGAGCTTCTATTTTGCTTGCCAATTTTAATAGGCAATACATAGTATTCTATTTCTATCATGTATTATAAAAATCTGTTAATCTATGGGTGATAGTTATTGACAATTAGAAAATAGTATTATTCCAGATTTGCTCATATGCATTTGCTATAAAAATGATTTGCTTTTCATTCTTATACCCAATTTGTTTATGTTCATCAGAATTTCTCTACCTCTCAGGCCTCAGTTTTCTCAGTAACTAACATGTTATTACTATATTTAAAGAGCAGTGTTTCCTATTAATCCACAGATCAGTAACTGTAAATAATGCTGTAATCCTCTTTCTTTAACAAAATATTAATGTAGTAAAGAAAATAACATTTCTTCAGGGTGGGAATGTTTAATAATCTATTCTCATGAAATATAAGAAATCAACCCTGTGCCCAAATATATTACCAATAAGGCCCTCAGACAAATCTACTTATAAAATGACAATGCTGGTCAGTAACAGCCATAAAAGTAGCTTAGTGTCCCTCTTGGGAAGCCATTCTACTATCTACATGTACAATGTGTTTTCTTTACAATCATCTCTTATTACTGTGTGGTGATATAAACAGAGAGGTCATTATGGATCACCCAGGCCAACCTGCCCTGAGAGCCCACCATCTACATGGTCTGGCTCACTTCTATGAGATAGAACCTCTCACTTCTTAGATTCTTCAGGGCATAAGGTCAAGTTCTTAATTGATCAAGTAAGAACACAATATTTCAGATGGTTTTGGAGATGATTGATTGGAAAGTGACTTACCCAGTGCTGAGTGCGAAGTAGCCCATTGGTAGGTGTGCATTCTTTGTTCTGCAAAGAAGTGACAAAAGCCTTAGAGAGAATGTTGGGAAACATTGAAACTAATGGAGGAGAAAAAGGAAAAGTAGTTAACAAAACCCAAGACAATCAAGAAAAGACAGGGCCCAGGAGAGACAAGGCCATGGAAGTCAAAGGAAGTTAATGTTCATGAAAATTTTATGACACAGTCTCTGAGAGCAAACAGAGTCTAGGACAAGAGAAACTAAAATGTTCTTTTCTAACAGTTTTTTTTAAAATAGTGTGCCCCTGTGCTCTGTCACCATTCAGGACCAGCATGTTAACACCAGGGCCAGACCTTTTAAATAATTCAGTCTCCTGACAAGGAGTAAAATATGGAATATGAGAGAGACCTGGCTTAATAGAAAAATCACATTAAAAAAAAAAGATCTGGGAGTTGAATTGAATGCAAGCTCCAGGTGAGGCACCAGTGTAAGACAGAAAAAAAGAGAAAGATACAACATGAATTAATAGAGAAAGGACATCATTAGCAAGGGAGATTAAAGTGATGCGCTAATAGATTAAATATGAAATGCTCTGGCCCACACTACAGGTGAAACTCTTTAGGAAGGACTTGTACAATTAGACTGTGACCAAATGAAAGCAGCCAAAATAATGAGAATGTCCAAAAAACATATTAATTGAGGAGAAGTTCCAGAAACAGAGAATGCTTCTTTAACTTGTATATCAACAAAAGTCTTAGCAGGAAACAGAATCCAGCTCAGATAGTTCAAGGGACTTTAATGAAGTGGCAGCTTACAAAGGTGTAGACAAGGTTAAGGGATTCATGGAGGAAGGACTATTGGACAGGAACCATATCACAAAAGGACATAAACACAACCAAAAATGTAGATACCAGTAAACAGCAAGAAGGAAATTCCCTACCTCTTTTTCCTTCTGATCTCCAAGTTCCTCTTGGTCCTTCCCTTTGACCAAACCGAAATGGGAATCAGGTGGCAAGAGAGCCTGTGTTTCTCTCTATAAGGTTTAGTTTCCTGGGACCTATACTAGGGCATACAAGGCAGAGAATGGATCACAGAGAGTGTTCAGGAAGGAGAACCAATAGAGAAAACTCAGTACAACTTGAAAAATAACAGACCTCAAATATTTGTAGAGCTGAACTATAGAACAACAGTTATTCATCAACAGTTATCATAGGGGAGCAGTATATTGACTCAGTGTACTGAAGAGCATGCTAATGATACAACCTACCTAACAAGGAAAGGGCCTGCCACCTAAATTAGTGAGTTCCCTATTTTTATGGAGTTGATCTGTAGTTGGATGGTTATTTGCTTGGGGAATTGTAGATGTAATTTCTGCTTAGGGTTCTTCAAATTCAGATACTATTATTCATGAGCCTTTACTATTTCCATCTTTCTCCCAAGATCAACCTAGTGTTTCCTTAAATATTATAATTCCTGTCACCCTTTTTTTTTTTCTAATAATATAGCCATCTAAGCTTCTTGGATTGCTAAAAATGTGGGAATTGAGATCTCATGTTGAACATTGGCTTAAACATTACAGATAATAGCAAATTCTGTTGCCCAAAGGTGAATTATTCTCCTTCTGGATTACCTATGACATTTGGCTGCCTTCCTCCATTGCTTTGCATATTTAATAGGCTGTTTTTTAAAATCACTGTCACCTTCCCAAGAAAGCTACACTAATTGTTCCCCTTGTTTTATGTCTGTCAGATAAGCAAACTTGCCTCTTGTTTCTGTCTCCAGAAAATGCTTTCAGCCAATGCAATGTTAGAAGGAAACAGTCAACATATCCATGTGGTTTTATAGCAGAGGTACAGGAATTAGGAGAGAGACATGGGCTCCCATCCTGGATCTGCCACTAATTAGCTTTCTTAAATTATTCAAGTCACTTTAATTCTCCAGAACTCAAATGTATCATCTGTATAGTTAGGGGGTTGAATTTGCTTATCCTGGAGGAAAAAGGTTAAAGTCTATGGTTCTAGCTCTGTTTTAGAATCTCATACCTTACGAGAAGTTGGGTTTCCAATTCCCCAATCTCCTCACATTTGATCCCCTCTTGATTCAGGGCTTGCTAAAACAAGCCCATAAAACATCACGTAGTTTACTGTTCTTGTATTATCCTTGCTAATCTATCCCTTCAATTTACAGGGTGGATAATGGAAATTCTCTTTGTATCTCTGTAAACTAATCTATTATTGAAAACTATTATTGAGAATTTATTTTAATTTGCAGCCATTTGCCTTCTTAAGACAAAGGAATCTATCGAGACAACGTATTGCTCACAGTACAGGACCAAAAATCTTTTCCCTACCCTACCATCCACCCAAGAAGGGCTTGAGTAACCTATAAAATAAAACCTAGTTTTTGGATCAGTACCACGACTGTCTCTTCTACCCTAAAAGCATCACCAAACACCTGTTCAGATTTCCACAAAACATAGTAACCTCTTTTGTTGAACTGAAGGTCACCTGTTTCAGAAGCCATTGTTTGTCTTTGACATCTAGTGGAAGAATGAGGATGAAGCAGTAAAGAGAGGCTCAAATAAGCTGTGGAGGGGGTATTTTTCAATGGAGATTAGGACACATCAAACTGTGGTCACTATGTATTGAGACCAGAGTTAGTTCAAGAAGTTTGAGCTAAGGAGCACATCTCTTTTGTTGACCTTCCCTCCAATACTGGGGGCTCCATCCCAGCATGGAAATCTTCCTGGGATGTTAATTTATTCCTCTTTTTGATCCAGCTCTATTAAACAGTCCTTGATGGCTATCAGTGAGTTAATCTAGTAAATCATACCTGTGAGCTTAATTAATGTTTATAAAATTCCTCAGGATCTTGGAATGAAAGGAGCTAAATGCTCAAATTAGAAAGTGTAACTATTATTATTGTGTGTGTGTGTGTTTTCCGTTGAACCTAGTCCTCAGTTATATGGCATTGACGGTCCTGAGACTCTGAGATTCATTAATTTCAGCTGACTCTTAGGAGGACTTTGAGAGACTTTGCAAATGATCCTGGGAACACCTCATTTCAATTTCTGTAGAGTACATTATCTTTACTCATTAAAAAATTATCACAGTGATGGATTCTGCTTAATTTAAATTGACTTCTTTGTGGGGGGAAAAAGGCAATTAAAGTTAAGAAAATTTAAAAGGATTCCTAGGTGGGGGAAAGTATTTCAGTGGGACAATAAAATGGCAACTTGACACTCACACAACGTGATTCTTGTTTTCTCTGATTAGAGAAAACACATTCTCTCTGAGCTACTCTCTGAAGGCTTTTAGGCCAAATTGGTGAACTTGTGCTATATGGAAACAGTTTTGTACCAACCCTTTAAAAATAACCAAAGCAGATACTCACCTCTCAAAGTAGGAAATTAACGATAGTGTCTCAAACTGATAAGCAAAAATAAGGTTTATTGTTTAGTGAGATGGAAATATCTTTAACATAAGAAATGGGGTGACCAACAAATAATACACATTTGTCTGAGACTACCTTGGTTTTACCACTAACAGTCCCCCCATCTCAGGAAACCTCTCAGTTTTGGGGAAACAGGAACTGCTGGTCACCTTTGAAATAGATACGAAGTTTAAAAGTGGTTTTTCAAATATTTTTGCAAGATAGAAATCTTAGCATGGCATATTTGATTTAGGCTAAGTTTGACAGATAAAATGCAGGATACCTAGTTAAATTTGAATTTCAGATAAAGAATCATTATTTAATATAAGTACATTGCAAACATTGTCCCAACTATTGCATGGAACATGATTATATTTAAAGGTATTTATTGTTTACCTGCAATTCAAATTTAACTGAGTATCTTGTATCTTTATTTGCTAAATTTGGCTACCCTAATTTAGGTACCTCAAAAGAACCAAGAGGTGGGGAAAAGGACTAGAGCTTTTCTTTCTAAGCTTTTCAGTACTCTTTGAGTTTTAAATTATCTAAATATATGGTTTTGACTTAAAATTTACAATTTAAATATAATACAATTTTAGCAGAGAAGAAGGAAGGTAGCTGTACATGGCAGGGAAAGTAACATTGAAGCAGGAAGAACAAGTGGTGAATGGGGGACAGAAGAAAAAGACGGTAGGTTGAACATTATTTTGTCAAGCTGATTCAGATAAAGGAAAGAGCATCACCTTCTAGAGGGTCTGTTTTTTTTGCCTTCTTCCTTTTCTTCTTCTTTCTTCCTTGTTCTTCTTAGGTTTCATTAACTTCATTTCTAGTCATTGATTATTTTCACCTGAGTTCTTCCTGGCTACTCAGGGTTTTTCTTTTCGTTCTTTTTTTTTTTTTTTTAATTCTACTTAAGCCAGATTCTAACTTGACAGTTTCAAATATTTTTCAGAAGGTAGAAATTTGGCATTGCTTATTTGATTTGACTAGGTGCCAGGTGAAATACAGGATGTCCAGTTAAATTTGAATTTCAGATAAAGAATAATTATTTAGCATAAATATGTTGCAAACATTGTCCCAACTGTTGCATGGGACATGTTTATATTTTTAACGTATTTGTTATTTAACTGAAATTGAAATTTAACTGGGCATCCTGTATTTTTATTTGCTAAATCTGGTAACCTTGGTTTAAGTGTCCCTCTCCCTCTCCCCACCCCAGATGATATTTAGGGTGGGGAAATGATCAGAGACTGGAATCTAGAAAAGTTGGATTTGTTATTTAACTTCCCTGAGCCTTGACTTTCACATTTGAAAAATGAGAGTGTAGATCCAGATGTTCTCTCCATTCATTTCCAACTCTAAAATGTATACATTGAACGTACCTTGTTTGAGAATGTTCTTGACATAGCCAAAGATACCTCATTAACCACAGTTGAGAGATGCTGATCAGATCTGTCTCTTTCAAGAGAGTGATAGAGGAGAGGTTGGGCGATTTCCACTCTGAGTCCTGTCTGTGGCCAGATTCTCTGAGGTAACGGAGAGATTCCTGAGAGGCTAAGAATGCAAATCACATTTTATGGCTGTTTTGGAATTTGGCAGCCAAGAGACTCTGAACTAGACTTAAAAGTCACGAGTTGTTTCCCATAGTGTCTGCATGCGGAGGAAAGACAAATCGAGTATTACATGGCAGCGTCAGCCACAGGATATGCTGGGTACGTCATGTTTACTTCCAGAAACATGCACCCAGCTCCCATGGACCAACAGAGATGACTCACCTCTTGTGACTGACTTTGGAGATTTCATATTTTAATACATTGAGCAATTTCCATGGATGAGTCGAATACACCACTTCAAATTTATAGCTGGGAGGCGGTGCAATGAGTAGCAAGGTCACAAGCTTTGAAGTCAGTCGGGGTGGAGTGCCAATCCTAATTCCACCCATACTACTATGTGACCTTCAGCAAGTCACTTTATCATTATGTGTAACACATGGAATGGCTCAGGTTTAATGAGTGCTTACCATGTTCCAGTGCTACATGCTTTTTTTGTTCACTTCAAAAACACTTACCATGTCTGTAAAAGATAGGTAATATTATAAATTACAATTACAACATAATTTTCTCGTATAATTTTATATTTTCAATTATGAATGAGGAAACTCAAGAGACGTATAAAATCTGGCCAAGGTCACATGGAATGGAGAAGTGAAGCCAGGACTTGAAATCAAGTCTTATCTGTCCAAAACTCATGTTCTTTCCATTGTACTCATTGTCTCACACCTATAAATTTTCTTTTTCCCATGAGGGTTTTCTATCTCTACATGGTCATCTTTTCTGGTGGTGTTGTAAGTACTCAAGGATGTCGTATAAATAAAACAGACAGCACAGTTCTGGCACATGTTAAATTGTTATTTTTATACTCTCTTCATTTGACAATGATTAGCAATCATAGTTAGCACTAACTGGAAGAAATAGGACGTTTGATTCGGGTTATTTGCTTTCTTCCCCAAGTCAAATGATCTGGCCACATGAAACCACTCCAAGTTAGGGAACAAGAATCTCAAGGTTTGAGGAAACTTCTCAACACATCTAAAGTAGTAAAATGTTGTTGTTTTAGATAAGGTGTAGACAGACCATGGCCTCTGAGCCAAACCTGGCCAGCCACCTGTTTTTGGAAATAAACATTCTTTGGAGAACAGCCATGCTTGCTTGTTCATGTGTTGCCTGTGGTTGCTTTCAGGCTACAACAATGGAGTTGAGTGGTTGCAACATGACCCATGAAGCATAAACTATTTACTATGTGTGCCCGTAGAGAAAAACATTTCAAACTCCTGTTGTAGATCATACCAAATCAGCGACTGTAATAATTGGAAAGTTTAGAAAGAAACTGGGCTTTGGCATCAGTTGGGGAGGGAATATTACAGTTATTTAATGCCCTGAGGATCCATATATAGGATATGCGTAACTGTGAACTGAGCTGTACATCCTTATGTGACTAATTTCCAAATGTACATAAATGCTATTGTGATAGATAAAATTAAAAATGACTTAAAGACTTTATTAAATTCATAGGCACTTTGGGTCATTTGACCAACAAATAATAATTTCTGCCATGAAAGGGTCTCTAGAATTATTATTTTTTTTTCAAAGAAGGCCTAATGATGTAACAGAATGCGGCTTAGCCATCCTAACAAGTAAACCCAGCAAGTTTTAAAACAGTGTTTGAACATTGTTTCTTGTATTCCAACAATGTCTAAAGATGCCAGTTAGAAATAATTCTTAGCCATTTGCTTTTTAAAAAAATGTATAGCAGGTTATTTAAGATCCACAGGATGCCTCCCTTTGCAATTAAATACATTTTTAGAGATTTCTCAAAGTCGATGAAATACAGTTGCTTTTTTGTTATTTGTCTTGCTGTTTAATAATGTTAGATTCAGTCATTTTGATAATTCAGATTGATCTTCATCCCTTAAGCAGAAATGAATAGTTTATTTCTCTCGTAGATTGTTGTGTGTTTTATTGTTGCTCTTGTTCATTTTGTTTACTTTTCGATAGGTTCAGATTTTTTTTTCTTTTTTTTTTGCTGTGGGTGACAGGAACACCAACTCAAAATGGATTGAGGTAAAAAGAGAAATTAATTGGCTCATAAAACTCAAAAGTCCACAGGTACAGCTGCCTTCAGGTGTGGCTTGATTCAGGGTTCAAACAGTGACAGTAGCATCTGGCTCTTGGTTTTGCTTCCTGTGGGTTGGTTCTATTTCAAGCTCTGTGAATTTCCAGCATGTCCCTCAGAGCTTTAAGGTGGCTGCGGATGCAGGCTTCACATTCACACTCTGCCAATTACAGTGGTAGAGAAAGAAACCTTCCTTTCCCTAGAAACACCAGCTAACCTATCCTCACACTGACTCTAATCCCCAAACCAATCCAAGGGAGGAAACAGGCTGGCTGGTTTAAGGCAATCCAGATGTATCCTTAGGGCAGGACTTGTGTCAACCCCATCCAAGCCATGTTGGCTGAAAGTGGAGGAGAGGGAATTACTCAAAGGAACCAGAGTACTATTGCTGAATTCAAAGGGGCAGATAGGAGAGGGATGACTTGCATGAGGTGGAGGTGAGCAATCTATATTCTCTACAACTCTGAAGCAGCTTTTGTGCTCCCAGAATTGGTTTAAGTTTTGAATTACACAGAGGAAGTAGAACTTTGTAGTCAAAGGTAGGCATTTGGGAATCAGACTCCCGAAGTTCAAATTCCAGCTCCCCTTGCTTATTAGCTGTATGATCTTGGGCAATGTAACCTCTCTATGCTTATTTCCTTCTCTGTAAAAGGAAGATAAAATACCTGATTTACAAGGTTGTCATGAGGACTAAATGGGTAAATATTCATAAAGCATTTTGAACAGTGGCCTATAGTAAACACTAGATGTGTGTTGTACTATTGTTATCATATTTTGGTTGGAAGTTGAAAGATAGGTCAAATAGGAACAGTTGATTTGGTGTTTCTGGTCAGGCTATCTGCGACTAAATCATTTTATATTGCAATAAATGATATGATAGGACTGTCTCCGCTTAGCATTGGTTCCTTTCATATGAACAAGGATAGATTAGGTTATGCTGCAATAACAAGCAATACCCAAATCCTCAATGTCTTCAAACAACAAAGGATTATTTCACAATACACCATGTCCCCCACAGGTCATCTAGGAGCTTTGCTCTACATTGTTGCTATTCTCACTTTGGAGCCCCAGATGACAGAACAGTCACAGTCCGGAGTGCTATTGATTTCCATGGGAGAGGGAAAGATAGGTAGCAGAGAAACAGAATTTTAATAGTTCCTCTCTTAAATAACACACACCACTTCTGATTCACATTCTATTGAAAAAATAAGTCATGTGGTCATAAGCAGGTGGTACAGAACAGTCCTATCATGTGCCAGGAAAGAAAAGAGAATATCTGTGAACAGTCCTAATGCCCACCACACAATGTATTGATATGTATGCTTATAAGTGCCATGTCCTCAGGGCATGTACAAACTTCGTGAGAAATTTACATCTTGTGACTCTTCTCATAGTATCTAGTCCTCTGAACAGTGGGTCTTTAATCAATATTGTTCAACGTTAACCAATCATACTCTTGAGTCAATGTACCATTCAGATTCTTTTCTAGAAAAGGGAATGAGAGAATAAGAATTCAGCTAAAACAAAACTGCTAAAAAAAAAAATCTACATACAAAAGTTCTGTCAGAATTAAATGAGATAAAGTGTATGAAGTTCTTAGTTCAGTTTCTGGTGCATAGTAAACACTCAACATATGATAGCTAGCCTAGACCTTGGGAAATATATCAGCTTTAGACTATTTTCCTTCTTTGTTTCCTATTATTAACCATGGAAACAAAGATCATGGGTATTTGTACAGCCAGTCATCCACTGCCCATGAAGTGGTCTTTGTGAATGAGGATGGAGAGATTTTATCTTTTGAGATATCTGACTGGTAGGTGAAGGCAGGTTAGAGGGACTATTTTTGAGGAGGCAAGAGAACTCACCACAGCTAAGGAAGTAGGCTAGGTGCCAGAACCAGCTTCATAGATGTGTGATCCGTGCAGTCACACAGGGCTCCACAATTGGTTCGTAAACAAAAAAACTCCATGTTTTAATTTTGCATGGGGCCCCACATATTATGTAACCAGGCCTGTCAGGTGCAAATAATTCCATAGAACCTCTAGTTTCTCCTACCCTTCCCCGACCCACCCCTCACTTCCCTAATGGGAACTAGCAGTGATGACAACAGAGGTGGGAAGCCACAGCCTCAAGGAACACCTAAAAGTAGAGAAGAACCAGTACTCACTTGCCCACAGTGAGAACAGGGTCATTTCAGGGATCTTGGAATCACGGCAGATGAGAGGGTATGGCTGATTTCAGGCACATGGCATTGCTACTGAAGCTGTTCCAGCATGACAGGAAGGGAGAAGGGTAGACCTATATGTTACGTAGTTCAAGGCCATCATACTTGGAGCCTGAAACAATGAGTTTTGGGTTCAACGTTAACCAATCATACTCTTGAGTCAATGTACCATTCAGATTCTTTTCTAGAAAAGGGAATGAGAGAATAAGAATTCAGCTAAAACAAAACTGCTAAAAAAAAAAATCTACATACAAAAGTTCTGTCAGAATTAAATGAGATAAAGTGTATGAAGTTCTTAGTTCAGTTTCTGGTGCATAGTAAACACTCAACATATGATAGCTAGCCTAGACCTTGGGAAATATATCAGCTTTAGACTATTTTCCTTCTTTGTTTCCTATTATTAACCATGGAAACAAAGATCATGGGTATTTGTACAGCCAGTCATCCACTGCCCATGAAGTGGTCTTTGTGAATGAGGATGGAGAGATTTTATCTTTTGAGATATCTGACTGGTAGGTGAAGGCAGGTTAGAGGGACTATTTTTGAGGAGGCAAGAGAACTCACCACAGCTAAGGAAGTAGGCTAGGTGCCAGAACCAGCTTCATAGATGTGTGATCCGTGCAGTCACACAGGGCTCCACAATTGGTTCGTAAACAAAAAAACTCCATGTTTTAATTTTGCATGGGGCCCCACATATTATGTAACCAGGCCTGTCAGGTGCAAATAATTCCATAGAACCTCTAGTTTCTCCCTTTCCCTAGAAACACCAGCTAACCTATCCTCACACTGACTCTAATCCCCAAACCAATCCAAGGGAGGAAACAGGCTGGCTGGTTTAAGGCAATCCAGATGTATCCTTAGGGCAGGACTTGTGTCAACCCCATCCAAGCCATGTTGGCTGAAAGTGGAGGAGAGGGAATTACTCAAAGGAACCAGAGTACTATTGCTGAATTCAAAGGGGCAGATAGGAGAGGGATGACTTGCATGAGGAGGAGGTGAGCAATCTATATTCTCTACAACTCTGAAGCAGCTTTTGTGCTCCCAGAATTGGTTTAAGTTTTGAATTACACAGAGGAAGTAGAACTTTGTAGTCAAAGGTAGGCATTTGGGAATCAGACTCCCGAAGTTCAAATTCCAGCTCCCCTTGCTTATTAGCTGTATGATCTTGGGCAATGTAACCTCTCTATGCTTATTTCCTTCTCTGTAAAAGGAAGATAAAATACCTGATTTACAAGGTTGTCATGAGGACTAAATGGGTAAATATTCATAAAGCATTTTGAACAGTGGCCTATAGTAAACACTAGATGTGTGTTGTACTATTGTTATCATATTTTGGTTGGAAGTTGAAAGATAGGTCAAATAGGAACAGTTGATTTGGTGTTTCTGGTCAGGCTATCTGCGACTAAATCATTTTATATTGCAATAAATGATATGATAGGACTGTCTCCGCTTAGCATTGGTTCCTTTCATATGAACAAGGATAGAATAGGTTATGCTGCAATAACAAGCAATACCCAAATCCTCAATGTCTTCAAACAACAAAGGATTATTTCACAATACACCATGTCCCCCACAGGTCATCTAGGAGCTTTGCTCTACATTGTTGCTATTCTCACTTTGGAGCCCCAGATGACAGAACAGTCACAGTCCGGAGTGCTATTGATTTCCATGGGAGAGGGAAAGATAGGTAGCAGAGAAACAGAATTTTAATAGTTCCTCTCTTAAATAACACACACCACTTCTGATTCACATTCTATTGAAAAAATAAGTCATGTGGTCATAAGCAGGTGGTACAGAACAGTCCTATCATGTGCCAGGAAAGAAAAGAGAATATCTGTGAACAGTCCTAATGCCCACCACACAATGTATTGATATGTATGCTTATAAGTGCCATGTCCTCAGGGCATGTACAAACTTCGTGAGAAATTTACATCTTGTGACTCTTCTCATAGTATCTAGTCCTCTGAACAGTGGGTCTTTAATCAATATTGTTCAACGTTAACCAATCATACTCTTGAGTCAATGTACCATTCAGATTCTTTTCTAGAAAAGGGAATGAGAGAATAAGAATTCAGCTAAAACAAAACTGCTAAAAAAAAAAATCTACATACAAAAGTTCTGTCAGAATTAAATGAGATAAAGTGTATGAAGTTCTTAGTTCAGTTTCTGGTGCATAGTAAACACTCAACATATGATAGCTAGCCTAGACCTTGGGAAATATATCAGCTTTAGACTATTTTCCTTCTTTGTTTCCTATTATTAACCATGGAAACAAAGATCATGGGTATTTGTACAGCCAGTCATCCACTGCCCATGAAGTGGTCTTTGTGAATGAGGATGGAGAGATTTTATCTTTTGAGATATCTGACTGGTAGGTGAAGGCAGGTTAGAGGGACTATTTTTGAGGAGGCAAGAGAACTCACCACAGCTAAGGAAGTAGGCTAGGTGCCAGAACCAGCTTCATAGATGTGTGATCCGTGCAGTCACACAGGGCTCCACAATTGGTTCGTAAACAAAAAAACTCCATGTTTTAATTTTGCATGGGGCCCCACATATTATGTAACCAGGCCTGTCAGGTGCAAATAATTCCATAGAACCTCTAGTTTCTCCTACCCTTCCCCGACCCACCCCTCACTTCCCTAATGGGAACTAGCAGTGATGACAACAGAGGTGGGAAGCCACAGCCTCAAGGAACACCTAAAAGTAGAGAAGAACCAGTACTCACTTGCCCACAGTGAGAACAGGGTCATTTCAGGGATCTTGGAATCACGGCAGATGAGAGGGTATGGCTGATTTCAGGCACATGGCATTGCTACTGAAGCTGTTCCAGCATGACAGGAAGGGAGAAGGGTAGACCTATATGTTACGTAGTTCAAGGCCATCATACTTGGAGCCTGAAACAATGAGTTTTGGCTCTAAGTGCTCATCTAGGAGTGAAACTGAGGGATGCCTGTCTTCCTCCCAACTAGGAAAACTATTGCAGGACTCCATAAAAGCAGCAAGGATCAGGACCAACAGGCTTTCAGTTTAGACACCTCAGCAGGTGCTAGTCGAGGGTGGGAGGTGAGAACCAAAGAGCCCAGGAAACCTACAGAATGATTGAGGTCAGCACACTTGCAGCTTTAGGGTCTGGCTCCCTCATGTGGGACGTTAGACAAACCCTTGGAAAATTCTTGGGATTCTAGAACTTGTCACAGACTGGGGACATCAGAGACAAAAGATATTCTTGAGGTTTTTACCCTTATGAAACAGGAGAAACATTTTAAAGAATGCAAAAAAGAACACAAAACAGAATCATGTACCCATAATCAGATTTGACACATTTTGACATTTTGACATATTTGCTCTAGTCTCTTTTTTCTTAAGATACGTATTTCTAAACAGTAGAAGCCTTCTCGTATCCCTCATCTACCTCTTTTCCTTCCTTTTCCAGATGAAGTGGTGGTGTGACTTCTATGTTTATTGCAAATTCAGGTGTTAATAAATAATATACAGTAGTAGTTTTGAGGTTTTCAAATTTACATCAGTGGTAATATACATTATATATCCTTTGGCTACTCAGTATTTTAATATATGTTTGATATATATCAGTGTTGATAGGTAAAGATCTAGTGCATTCATTTAACATTTTAATTGATTGATAGCATGTCACCAAATGAATGAATATACTATAATTTATTTGTCTATATTTAGATATCGTATATGTAGACAAGTACAAATATATAACATGTAATTATATATTAGTATATTTATCAGATATAATGGTATCCTCCTTTTGTTTCTTACTTTAAAGATAATATTTCTAAAGTTTCAGCACTAAGTGTGGTTTGCTAGAAGTTTTTCACATATGCTCTCTATTGTGTTGAGAAAATTTCCTGAAATTTCTAGTTGGTTAGTAGTTATTGTTTTACTAAATGCTTTTTTTTTTTTTTTTTTTTTATGGAGTTTCGCTCTTGTTGCCCTAGCCTAGAGTGCAATGGCGCAATCTCGGCTTACTGCAACATTGTTAAGATGGCAATACGCAACAAATCAATCTAAAGATGCAATACAATCTCTATCAAAATATAGTTGGTTTGTTTTTTTTTTTTTTTTTT
>NW_012107919.1:5648292-5658441 GCF_000951045.1 Mandrillus leucophaeus
TTTTTGCATCTAACGAGATGATCATCTCAATTTTCTCTTTTAATCTGTTAACATAATGAATTTCTCTGCTAGGTTTTTAAGGCAGACACTACTTGTTGACTATGAAACAGTTATTCTTCCCCATTTCTTTTGCTAACAGAATCTTGATTTTGTTCAGGCCATCAGTGGTGGAGGCTAATTATAATTATATTTTCACTGCTTTTACAGCCTCCCTTTCAGCTACAGGTGGCATTCTGGCCAGTCTGGCTGGTGATCTGTTAAGTGGAATTCTGCCAGGAAGACTCCAGGAAAAATGAAAGAGAAAAACATGGCAGATGGAACCCTTCACCCATCCTCCTTTTTCCTGTTTCTGACCTCTGTCTAACGTCAGAGCTGCCAGCAGCCCCTGTATAACCATGGGTAAAAGAGTAAAGAATCATCACTCCTGATATTGGTGAGTCACTGAACCAATACCAGCAACTGAATACATCCAGATTTGTTTTTATGTGAGTAAAATAAATGCCTACTTGTTCAAGCCATTTTAAACAAGTTTCCTGTTGCTTGAACTTGAACATCTTTCTAACTGACAACATTTCCATGATAACCATGTTCTTATATTGTTGAAATAGATACTACTTGGTCACCATGTATCTTAAATACAATATTGTATTTATTCTGCTAATATATTATTTCAATTTTTTGCACCTGTATTCATTGATGAGCGAGGTCCATAATCTTCCCATTAAATGCTTTTTTTTGGTCTAGTTTTGATAGATGCATAACAGTGGATGTGCAGCTTTTCTTCTCAGTCTAATTTCTGGAATAATTCATATAAAGCTTATGTGTCAATATTAAAGACACCTGTCTGGATCTGATACTTTCTTTTGGTGAATAAAGTTCTCATTAATAATTTAGGTTCTTCAATTATTAGATGTACATTACAATAATCTGTTTCTTCTTGATTTAACTTTGGTAATAACTCATGGAGTTTTTTTTAAGTAAATTATCTGCTTTATGTAAGATTGCAATAGTACTAGAATAGAGTTGCTCATATTTTCTTGTGCTCTTACCATCTTCAATGCATCTAAAGTTTTCCTCTTTTTTCATTCTTAATACTGTTTGTCTATGATGTTTCTTTTTCCCATGATCAATCTTGTCAGTTTATATATTGCATTAGTCTTTACAAAGACTCAGATTTTAACTTTCATTTCTTCTCTTCTTTTTTTGTTTTCTATGTTATTATTTTCTGCACTTACTGTTTCTTTCCATTTACTTCAAGTGTGCAATACTGTTTTCATCTACCTCCTTGAGCTGATGGCTTTACTCATTTTCAATCTTTCCTGTTTTAAAATGTATGCATTTAAGACTACAATATTCCCTTTAAGTCCTTTTCTAGCTGCATTCTGACAGTTTAGCTATGTAGTGATTTCACTGTCATTCAGTTCCAAGCATGTCGCAAATTCCCTTAAGATTTCTGTATTAACCCTTGAATTATTTATAAGAAGGACTTTGTGTTTCCAACTCTTTGGGATTCTTCCTTCTTTTTATGGTTGATTGTTGATGTTTTTGCGTCACACAATGTGGACTACAGGATAATGATTCTTCAGTATCTGTTGAGATTCCTTTGCCAAGGATACTGTTCAATTTTTGTATATGCA
Source organism: Mandrillus leucophaeus (assembly GCF_000951045.1). Lineage (NCBI taxonomy): Eukaryota > Metazoa > Chordata > Mammalia > Primates > Cercopithecidae > Mandrillus > Mandrillus leucophaeus. The sequence continues at coordinate 5,649,930 of NW_012107919.1, forward strand.
AGTGGTCTCAAGAAGAAAACATATTCTCTGTTGAGTACAGGATTATATATGTCAGTTAGATCAAAGTTGTTGGTTGTGTTGTTTACACTTTCTATATGCCTAATTGATTTTTGTTCACTCCACTTACCAATTTCTAGAGAGTATAATTCAAACATCTTTATTAGGATAGTGTATTTGTCTGGTTCTTTCTTTATGTATTTTGAAACTGTATTTTTAGAGCACTCAGAAACAGGATGGGATGGTTCTGTCTCTATTGTTAAAAAGAATTTAATGATCAAAAAAAGATCATCTTCATTTTCTTCCCAAAAGTCTATTTTATCCAATGATAATATCATAGTACCAGACAGCTTTTTTAAGTGTATTTTTAAAAGTGTATGCTATAAAAATCCAAACATTTTATTAAAAGACAGTGTGTGCATAATGTAAGTTTCCACCCTACTCCTGTACCCATTCCCTTGGTTTCCCTTTTCAGAAGTAAACTGTTGTGTTTGTATGTACCCGTTTGCAAATATTCTATGAGTTTTTAATTTCAGTGAAAATAAATTATATTGGAGTGTTTGTGAATTCATCTCTTCCCTTCAGAAGTGCTAATTCTTTTGCTTGTTGCATTTACTGGCTCTATGATACTTTCATTTCATTTAAAAAATTTTTATTTTGAGTTCATCTTTTTATGAGATTCTTGTTGCTTGGTTTTGTAAGTAGAAATCTGTGAGTACTGTGTTTAAAAAGTGTTTCTAAAGAACTCATTGCAAATGACAAGGTATTTGTAACTGCCATGGTCTCAGGAAAGCTCTCTTAGAAATCTTTTCCTTAAACAGGCATTTTCTACTAGAATGTTGTTGTTCTCAACTTCTAACCCTCTACCTGCCACTTTGATCTTGCCAAAAGGCAGGGTCTTAAATTCTCCTTAAATGATAATTAAACTGGGCATAGAGTTCTAGGTTCATAGCTATTTTCCTTTAGCAACTTTAAATATATTATTCCACTGTCCCCTATGGAATTTACCCTTCAGAATTTTTTTTTTTTTTTTTTTTTTTTCCAGAACAAAATTCTCCTAACTTCCCTCAGTTTTTTTTTTTTCTTTTTTTTTGACAGGGTCTTTCTCTGTCACCTGGCTCACTGCAGCCTCGACCTCCTGGGCTCAAGCGATCCTCCCATCTCAGCCTTCCAAGTAGCTGGGACTACAGGTGCACACCACTACGCCTGGTTAATTTTTTTGTATTTTTGGTAGAGTTGGGGTTTTGCCATGTAGGCCAGGCTGGTCTTGAACTCCTGACTAAGACGATCCACCCTCCTTAGCCTCCCAAACTGCTGAGATTACAAGAGCCTATGTTATCTTTTCTGAATCTCAGAGTCTCTCAAAATCCTCTAAATGCTAAGATCTTTGAGTCTATGTTTGACAAAACCATATTTTTAACAGATGTACAAAATTAGTTGGGAAGCAGTAATATCATTTTCCAAGCCAGGTTAGAGATTCCACTTTCAGTGCCTAGGGTCTGTATCTCACTTTTTAAAGAAAGTAGCAATGGTGCCAACATCTGTCTTTCTAGAAGTTTTTCAAGTTGCAGTCAGGAAAAGCTCTTATCAACAAGATAGATGGTCAAGTTGTGTTCAAAGATGACTGCAAAGTACTGAAACATTACTTTGTGAGCTCCATAAATAGCCTCCAAGGACATGACTTAAAGACAACGTCAAAAAATATTTTAAACAATGGCATAACTATCAGAAGAAGGATATGAATTCTCGTTTGGTGAGCTAGTTGTTTGTTAGGCAGGCATTGTCCTATAATAACGGGGTTTGATAACATTAGTTTTGGAGTCAGACAGAACAGTCAGGAGTTTATACTCCAACTTCATCATATGTATGTCCTTGGGCAGATCATTAAACTTGTCGATACTAATTTCTTATCTAGTAAAATGAGAATAATTATACTTAGAGTTTGTGCCTGAAAATACCTTAAATAACTAATTATGAGAAATAAGTGGAATCCCCCAAAATTTCAAAAAAATAAATTTTATGTATTCTGAATGCTAACATCGACTTATCCCAAAAGAACACCAAAACCCATAATAATGGACACAATTTCTTCAATAGTTAATACTGATTAGCATTATACAACTAACAAGTTACTGCTTTCATTAATTGTTTTAAAATTTTGCCATTTTTCTAGTTAAATTATTTCATAGCCATTGTACACCATATTCATAAGATTACACTCATATAAAACACACATAATAATGTTTAAGTAATCCACATTTAATGCATAAAAAATAATCAAACGCATGGCTGTACAAAAGGAAATCATGAATGAAATGATGTTTATGGGTTTATGGAATTGCCTGGGATACTAAACCAGAGCTTTCCGGAAGGAGAACTTCACATGATCCACCTTTAGAAGAGTACAGATGTGATGGTAGCTCCTCTTCCATCCCTCAGCACTTTGTGGGCTACGCAGCATTCAGGCTGGTCTTTGTCAATGCAAATAACATACATACTTCACATACTAGAGCAAGGATATTAAATGAAATGGATCCAGAAGTTGAGATATTATTATACATCCCAAATGGGCTTATCTCTGGGTACAGCCGTAATGAGATAGATACTATATTTAGCTACTATATTTAGCAGATGCCTAACACATAGAAAGTGTTCAATAAATAACAATGGTGTTATCATATTGCCATGGTTCTACTAACACATCTTTCCTGTTATACTAGTCAAGTTTTTATATTTGATTCTATAAAAGATAAAACCCCCTGTTTTTTGTACCTTGTCACTTACAATTGAGTTCATGTTTAAATGGTTCTTATTCTGTTTTCCCAATGAATTTTTAATTTTATTTCTATCTTCTTCTACATGTTCCCATCCCCATCACTCCATGAAAAAAAAAATCTATTTGGAAAGATATGTAATTGGCTTGTGACTTCAGCAAGAGTCAATATGTCATTAAGCGCTTACATTTCCAAAAGAAGATAAACCAGTAAGAAGTTAAAAGACAATATTTTGTGAAATGAAAGTTTACTGGTTAAGAAATTTTCCTTGATGGCTTTAGTTTTCCTCTAGAGAAAAAGTAGTCAAAACTCATTATATTTACAACAGATTTATAGTTGTTGCCATATTCAAATTTTCTCTCCAAGTTGTCTTTAACATGATTTTCTCTTCTTTAAATGACCTTTGTCCCAAAACTCAGAGCCAGCATATAATGAGCATTGGACCCTGTTGTCAGTGGAAACTATGACAAGGCAGCGTCAGAGATTTTAATGAGAAGAGAAAATACCAGGAAAAAAAAAAATAAGGATAGAGTCCAATGTTCATTTAGATCAAATTAAGTAAAAATATTTACCTTAGGAGCAGTGCAGGATCAAATCTTCCTTTCCCTGGTACAAGAGCTACCCTTTAAACATGCCTGAGTCAAATCACATGGAAATGAGAACAATAATCTTTTTATTCTTCTGCCTCTCCAATCTACCAAACAGAATAATGAATAAGCCACCAAGTGCCACCAACAGTGCATGCTTCGTGATTTTTACATACAGGCACCATTCTTCTTGAAGGGAGCAAACGCAGGCTGATTCACTGGTAGATCACATGTTGATGACATTGGCTTTGCATGCTGGGTTTTAACATTTGGGTGCTGCCACCAGACACATGCTGCTGTCTGCTATAAAGCAGCCACAGGTGTCACAAGGTGAACTAAAAGCATATGAGCGTCACTAAGAAAACACGCATGTGTCTTTGATTTCTTATAGAACCCATCTGTAAAACTTCACTCTTCAATCTTCCCTTTTGCTCAGTAGTGAGAACATAGGCACCGGAATCTTTCTAAAACAATCTTCAGAATGTGACTTTCCCCCAGGGACAAGGGGCCCTGGATATTAACCAGAGATTTAAATTAAATATAGTTGATGATAGTAGTGAATAGGAAAAAATACAGATTTGCCTACAAAGAACAAATAATGTTCCTGTTCTCAAACACCCCAACGTTTTAAAAAGAACCATTCCTTACTATATCTTATCCATATGTGTGGAAAACTTTTTTTAAGTTTAAAATAAGGGAATAATACATATTTAATTATTGTGTTGGTTTAGATGATTTATGTTAAAAATATGTTAAAATGATGTTTTTAAAGCTGCTGGTAATTTCTAAAAGGTCACAGAGAGATATATACAAAAAGATAAAATTTACCATTAGGGCATTAGTACATCAAAGAGGAAACTGTATACATTCAGTTATTTTTAAGACATAATCAATGTCTCAATTGAATTACCTGGTGATTAACAGAAAAATATTTTAGAGGGCAGATAAGGCAGTCTTGATACTGATTGCATCAAGCAGATTGTTAGAGAGGTGGGAGATAAAAGTGAATATGGAGTTTCAACATTGTGACCCTAACGTTTGATAGTCAGATAAGAATGTCCACTCTACAGGAAGTGAAATACAACAAAGCATGATTAGATCACAATGTTCAAGGAGAGATCTCATTTTTGTTTTTTTTATGATGCAAGTATAAAGGGATTGTTTGCTCTCTCAGATGATATGTACTTCACTAAGTGCAAAAATAAAGAACTAAAGCTGAGTCTACTTTTTTCTTACCTAATTCTTACCTAATTTCTTCCATGGAATGTGAAAACAAATCAAGAAAGACTGAAATAGCCATAACTTTACTCATGTAATTTTGTAAACACCTATAATTTACAAAATCTTTTAATGTTCATCATCTGGTTTGATTCTCATCACAACTCTGATAGATAAACTGGCTGAGATTATTATTATTTCCACTTTATAAAATGAGGAAAACTGCTTAAAGAGGTTAGGTGATTTGTCCAAAATCAAATTATCAGTGTTTGAGCCAAGACTCTGTCTTTGTCTTGTAAATGTACAGCAAAGACATTTTCTCCCTTCACTCATATTCTCCTTTCTTTCTCTTCTTCACTTGACTCAGTTTTTCTTTTTTTTTTTTTTTTTGAGACAGAGTCTTGCTCTGTCACCCAGGCTAAAGTGCAGTGGCATGATCTTGGTTCACTGCAACCTCCGCATCCTAGGTTCAAGTGATTCTCCTGCCTCAGCCTCTCAAGTAGCTGGGATTACAGGCACCTGCCACTGTGGTCAGCTGATTTGGTTTTTTGTTTGTGTGTTTGTTTGTTTTTTGTATTTTTAGTAGAGAAGGGGTTTCACCATCTTGGCCAGGCTGGTCTCGAACTCCTGACCTCGTGATCCACCTGCCTCAGCCTCCCAAAGTGCTGGGATTACAGGTGTAAGCCACCATGCCCGGCCTTGACTCAGTTTTTGAGTCAATCACTGTGGTAATCATCAAGTCCTATGTTAGCAAACAATTTTTTTATTGCAGCAGATTCAGGAAGCTTTTAGCCAATGTAACTGAAGTCAGTCTGGTTTAAGATTTACATCAAAGTGAATAGTAAAAACTTCTCTTTTCCATGCCTATTTTTGTCTCGTACAAGCATATATCCAATGTATGTGATAATTTGTGATATGTACGTATGGTCTGGCAAGAAAAGCCTCAAATGTGCTGTCATTTGTGCATACAGAAAAACAATTTGAAATATTTATGATAGTCCTTTGCAAAACGTAGCAAATTTCTTATTTCCTGAAGTCTGCTTTAGAGTAACATCTTGACTATGCTATAGGCCTAATAACCACACAGCAAAAAAGACAAGAGAGAGGAAAGGAGGATCTCTGAATTTCTCTAAGCTCTAATTATCATGTTGGGAAATCAGGATGTCACTTTTCTGTTTTGTTTTCTTTGTTTTAGCTTAACAATGCATTTAAATGAAAATCCATTAAATAAACCAATTTTCGTAGCAGAAATAATAGCATTTTTTCAGCAGAGTTCATGATCTTACTAGTCAAGACAAACAAGATTTCACTTTTTAAAAACAAACTGTGTATCAGCCTGCAGAGAGATAGAAATGAATGATGCAAATTCATAGCACATAGTTGTGGGAGAATAGTTAAAGGCAATTTATTCCCACAGTTTCTTGTCAAATAAATTCCCATTCTTTATGTAAATACCCAAGAGGCAAGGTTAGTTGATAAGTTACAGAGAGGGAACCATTTCTTCTCCAATCAAAATGGCAAGGCATTTCTGAAGCCCTGAATGATATGGGGCTGCATTAGGTAATTGAAGAATTGATAAGCAGAGAGTCCTGGCAGATAAATTGTAAAGGTTTGGTGCACTTTCATTTGTTTGTTATAAAGTCTAAAGTAAAGATGTTGTGGAAATGGAAATAATCAAGATAACAATAATGAAAATAGCTAACATGTACAGAGCACCTGCTCTGGGTCAGAAACTGGGCTTTCAGAGGAAGTACCTACATAAATTACACAATTATTCACTGCATGGATTAGGGTATTGAGGCTTAGCAAGGTGAGGTGACTTTCAAGATCACAGTGGTAAATGATTTAACTCAAGCTTGTCCAACCCACAGCCAGCAGGCCACATGCAGCCCAGGACAGCTTTGAATGTGGCCCAACAGAAATTTGTAAACTTCCTTGAAACATTATGAGATTTCTTTTTTGTGTGTGTGTGATTTTTAAAGCTCATCAGCCATTGTTAGCATTAGTGCATTTTATGTGTGGCCCAAGGCAAATCTTCTTCTCCTAATGTAGGCCAGGGAAGCCAAAAGATTGGACACCCTTAGTTTAGCTGTAGTCCCAACCCATCTCGGGAAAGAGCTTTAGAGGAAAAATCAAGTGCTCTGGCTCCAGTTTGGGCTCCTTTGCTAATTCTATGGTTTGGATAATTCACACGACTTTCATGCACTTTAGTTTCCTCACTGCTAATGTTATAAGCTCAGTAATTCCTAATCTGTAGTAGACAAACTCCTGAGGTGGGGAAGGAGCAAGCAGTGTGCTTGGAGTTCATTGCAAGTGATCCACTAACTAAATACATCATGTGTTTTGCTTATATATGTGTTCCTATTTTACAGGTGTGTAGGTTTGTTTTGGGGATATCAAAATAAACTTAAAGAATATTTCTGGATTCATAGATTCATTGTCATGATTATGTTCTCAAACAATAAACTAAAAAAGTTTATTATTAAGTTGGGACTCTCAAAAATATTTTTACATCAAAATTGGGCCTCTGTTTCTTCAAAGGTAAGAAATCATAAGTCAAGATGATATCTCAAAACCCTTACAGTTGTAAATTTCAATGATTATAAGAGGCAATTAAAATGACTTATTAATTTTTAAAAGTTGCAGGAGCAATGCATTTAGATTACCTTTTCCCCAGTCATACAACGTATTTATGTGCTGCTTTTTTTTTTTTTCCTTTTTTTTCTGGCAAAAATGGTGACTGCCCTGAATGTTTCGTTGAGATAGTCATTGAAAAGCAGAAGCTGGTAGATTTACCAATAGCTGTTCCTTTGAAGTCTGAAGTCTCAGTGATTTTTTTTTTGCATAAATTGTCCATTTCCTATTGAAATTGGTGATCAGTTTGATAAACCTTAGGAACTCTTAGGTTTTTTTTCTAGGTTAGATGCTTGAAGACCACTGATAGTTAAATCAGAAATCAGCCATGTCATGTTTCAGTAGATGGAAATCCTCTCATTCTGTCCACTGAGAATAGTGTGGATGACTTTTAACAACTTTAAATGGCCAAGGGCTGCAGCTACAGTCCTGATGATTGTAGAAACAGCTAGTGCTGGAATGTTGTCCTTGAAGGTTTCAGATGGCTGTTCCAACCACGTTGGTGGCCTTTCTTGGAACTAAGTTGCACAATTCTCCTTTTGTTTATATGATACAAAACAAGCTAATTCTAATCAGGCATCTAACCTCCACTTGCTCATGGTGGGATAGTAAATGGTTACAAACCTTCTGCAGGGCAAATTGGTCATGTGGATGAAAAATATTTGACTCAGTAGTTTTTCTCCTAATAATTTGTCACACATGCCAAAAAATCATGTATATACAAAGTATTTACAGTTAAAGATGTTTACCCTCCTATTACTTATGAGAAGTTGAAAATGATATAAATGGACCAAAATAGAGGTTTGATTACCTAAACTATATTACGTCTATGTAGAAATACCATATAACTATTACAAATATTTGTAAAACAAATTTAATGACAATAAAAGATATCAAGTTAATAAAGGCAAGTAGGTTACAGATATGTATGTAAAGTATGATTTCCCTGAAATTTTAAACTTGTTTAAAAATATGTTGATGATTTTGTTTGCTTTGATTTTTTTACAATATAAAACCTGACATGGCATTTGAAAATAGAGCTTAGGATATATCATAGGCTTCTTCTTATTATTTGTTTATTTTTTTTTGAGATGAAGTCTCGCTCTGTTGCCCAGGCTGGAGTGCAGTGGTACGATCTCAGCTCACTGCAACCTCCGCTTCCTGGGTTCAAGCGATTCTCTTGTCTCAACCTCCTGAGTAACTGGGATTACAGGCACCTGACACTATGGTTAATTTTTTTGCATTTTTAGTAGAGACGGGTTTTCACCATGTTGGCCAGGCTGGTCTCGAACTCCTGACCTC
>NW_012107919.1:5658551-5665309 GCF_000951045.1 Mandrillus leucophaeus
TTTCTTTCTTTCTTTCTTTCTTTCTTTCTTTCTTTCTTTCTTTCTTTCTTTCTTTCTTTCTTTCTTTCTTTCTTTCATTCTTGCTTGTCTTTCTTTCTTACTCTGGGACTTGTAGTTAGAGTGTCTGCCTGGAAACTTTTCTCTCCTGTTATTATGTTACTGGTTAACAGACATCTTCTCTAAGCACCTTTCAGAGATCCCCACTCAGACTCAATCAGGTTATTCCGTTTTATTGTGGTCACAGCCATGTGAAGTTACCTTATTCACTTTTTTGTACATTTAATTATCGTTTGTTTCTTCTCAAAAGAATGTAATATCCAAGAGGATTGAGGCCTGTCCACCCTATTTCCTGCTATGTCCCTGACACTTAGAACCATGACACATAATAGGCACTCAGTATTTGTTAAATAAATGATTTCATAAGCCTATGAATCATATTTCTGTCTTTTCTGGTGGGCCTTTGGGATTCTTTGATTCTAACTCAGAGAGGAATCATGGCATCTTGATATTCATCAGAAATAAGTCTATCCACCAATAGCTGTCAAACACTTCCAGTCATCTCTGTTATCTCTGTTATTCATTTGACAATCATTAATTGAATCTCTATCATGTGCTTATGATTATGCTAGGAGCAGACAGAGATATCAAATAAGAATTAGATGAGTTTTTGGCTCTCAGGAGGCCCATGGTTAATGGGACATACAGATATACAACATATGGTGGGATGGATCACAAACATATGGTGAGATAAGAAGAAAGAAAGGGGTCAGCAGGATGCTATGAGAACAAAGTAGGGGAAGTGATGAAACCCCTCACCAATGTGGAAGCCTTCATGGAGGTGAGCTGGAAAGATATTCCAGGCAGAAGGAAGGGAATGTGTTTTGTCATCATGCCATGTTCCCAGAAGAATGAGCAGCTCAGTGTGATAGATGTAGGTGAAGAGATGAGGCTGGTCATTCAGGCAAAGACTTATTGAGGCCGTTCCTGTGCCACGCTAAGTAGTGTAGCCTTTATAATAGGGAATGACAAAGAGTTCTAAGCTTGAAGATTTCACAATGGATAAAGCTCATTTAAAATTAATAGGAGTTTCAATTACTTAGGAAAGAATATTCTGCATTTAGTGGGCATTATCCTTGATTCTTTCTTTTTTCTTACCCCTATACCCCACATATAATGACTAAGCCCTGTAACTTGAACTCCAACATATATCTCTAATAGTCTATTTCCTTTCATCTTAATTCCTTCTATTAAGGCAATAACACCTCTTGCTTGGACTATTGCAGTAGTCTCCTAGTTGGTCTTCTCATTTAAATCTTTGTCTTCAATCTATTGTCTACATGGCTGCCAAGGTCATCTTCTAAAATCATGAACAAAAGCATGCCACTCCCCTGCTTAAAACGCCACACACTGCCCTTTGTATAAAATTCAAACTCCCTCAAATGGGGAGGGATCCAGCCTCTACTGATTATTCCAGTCTATTTTGAATCTCTCTCTGCTTTACCCAATAGAGAATAGCCAAGTTTGGCCTCCTTCTCATGCCTCAAACACGCCAAACTTTTCCTGGTCATAAAGTCTTTACAAGGTGTTGCATCTGCCTGCAATGCTTTTTCACCTACTTCACCTAGTTGGTTCTTTGTCATTTTCAGTTATCAGCTTAAACTTTATCATATTCCCTAATTACTCCATCACAGTAAGTTCCCCCCTGCTGCGGTAGCCAGCCTCCAAGATGGTCCTCAGTGATCCCCACCTCCTGGTATTCATGCCATTATTTAGTCCCTGTATCAGTGTCCGAGGGCTGCCATAACAAGTTACCACAACCTGAATGGCTTGAAACAGCAGAAATTTATTTTGTCACAGTTCTGGAAGCTAGAAGCACAAAATAAAAGTGTTGGCAAGACCATACTTCCCCCAATGGCTCTAGGGAAGAGTCCCTCCTTGCTGCTTGTAGCTAATGGCCACCTACAATCCTTGACACTCTTTGGCTGATAGATGCATGACTGTAGTCTCTGCCTCTATCTTCACATGACTCTTCCCTGTGTGTCTGTCTCCAAATTTCTCTCTCCTTATAAGGACATCAACCATTCGACTTAAGGCCCACCACATCCAGTATGGCCTCATCTTAACTTGATTACATCTGCAAACACTTTGCTTCCAAATAAGATCACATTCACAGGTACTGGTACTAGGACTTCAACATATCTGTTTGTCAGGAACAAATTCAATGGACAACGGTCCCTTCCCACACTGAATACGACTAACCTGTGCAATTATTATGATATGGAAAAATGACAGTATGTGGCTTTCCAGGCTAAGTATAAAAGACATTGCAGGTTTCCTGCTTGCTCTCACTTGGCTCACTCACCCTGGGGGAAAGGAACCCACACTGAGAAGACACTCAAGCAGCCCTAGGGAGAGTCCTCGTGGGGAGAAACCTCCTGTCAACATCTGGCACCAACTTGCTAGTCACATAAGTGAGCCATCCAAGCTGATCCTCCAGTTTTAGTTAAGCCTTCAGTTGATGGTAGCTCAAACCAGCATCTTCACTGCAACTTCATGATCGATCTTGAGCCAGAATCATCAGCCAAAGCAAGTTATGAATTCCTGGCCCATAGAAACTTTGATATAAAAAAAATGCTTATTCTTTTAAGCCACCGCAGTGGAAAATTAATACACCTCTTATTTTCTGTTTTATGCTCATTATAAAACATGTATTTAATAAATATTAATGATTATTGTTGTTAAATTATTTAGAAAAAGAAAATTATCTTAGGTATCATATCACTTAAATCTATTTATGATTCATCCTTCCTCAGTTATAACTGCAAAATATGATAATGTCTAAAGGCCTCTAGAAATAAATAACTTTCTTGCTGATTAGTAAAAGAAGACCTACCACTTATTACAAAGAAACAAACCACAGATACACACAAAAACATGAATGAATCTCAAAAATGCTCAGCAACACAAGCCAGACACAAAAAAGCACATGCTACATGAGTCTATTTATATAAAACTCTAGAAAGAGACACATCTAATCTATAGTGACAGAAAGCAGATCAGTGCTTACTTGGAGTTGGGGGTGAAGGGGTAGATTGGCTGCAAGGAGGAACAAGAGAACCTTTCAGGGTGACAGAGGTGTTCCATACATTGATTGGTGTGGTCATATGAATGTACACATTTTCCGAAACTCATCAAACTGTGTCCTTAAAATGCATGCATTTATAATATCTAAATTATATCTCAATTCAGTTGATGAAAAAAAAGTACAATTTTTTGATTATTCATTGAGCCAAGTGCTTTACATAATTATCTATAGTAAAAAAGCAATAGCCTCATTTTTGGAAAATGAAAATTGATCCTCAGATTAAATGACTGCTTCAAAGCCACACAGTCTTAGTTCCAAACATTTTGCTTGTTTCAAAATGCTTTGTTAAAGTTAAAAAAAAAAGTTATGTTATCTAATTCAGGAATGGCAAACCCTAATATTTTTGGGAGCTTAGTAATATACATATATAGGAGGGGGCCAGGGATAAAGCAATAGTGGAAAGTTGGGACTTTTTTTCCCCCTTGGAAGTTGAGGGACTAGCCAAATAAATCATGCCCCGGAGTCAAAGTCAACCTTTGAACATTCTATAGGTGTGGAACCTGAAACTGAAGAGATTAATTAACTTGCCTATGGTCACCCAGTTACCAAGTAGCAGATCTCTTGGGGAGAGAACCAAGTTGATGTAGGTGAAATAGGAAAAAAGATGAAAAGTAGAAAGTCAAATACTTAAAATAAAACCCCACCATGTAAGAAGTGATTACATTTACGTATTTATTTAATTCAAAAATTTGGTAGAATACATAGTGGAGCTCATCTGAGTTTTCATGACCGATTCATTTGCCTGTTCATTTTGCCTTTCTCAAAGTATTTATTGAGCCATCATTGCATGCAGAATAGTAGGCTTGGAGACCTACCATCCTGTGCACTAAGTGTACCATCCTCCTAGAGTCCTCCACATCAGCTACCATGAGCGTCCGCAAGTCAAGCAACCGTTTTCATGACTTTTGTCCCGACTGTACATGTAGAACCTTGTTCTACTTTCCTTGTCTCCAATTATCTATAATACACACTTTAGACTTTATTATATCCCTGTATAATGCTGCCTGGTCCACTAATTGTTTTAAATATGTATGTCTTATCTTCCAACATAATTTATGAAGAACTTATCCATGTAACCAAATACCACCAGTACCCCAAAAACTATTGAAATAAAAATTAACAAAGTAAGAGATTTCTGAGCAGAGTAAATGTGAATATTTAAAATGCCTTAATAGTCCCATAGCTCATAGCGCAAAGTTAGGCACATAGAAAACTCTCCATCAATTCTTATCAATTGATTATCCTGGTGTCAGAGGATGTCTCAGGCTGTATTCCCCAGAAGCCCAACCTGAGATAAGGATTTGAGTGCAAGTAGTTAATTTGGGAAGTGCTGATGGGGACACGGGGAAGTGAGACAAGAAAGGAAAGGAAGTGAAGACAAGGACTGTTCACTCCTATGTGGGTAATCGGAGTTCAGTTCCACTGGGGACTTCTGGAAAAAGTCTGTAGAATACACCTTTGAGTTGTCTGGCCTGAGGGGTATTTATCTACCAATTTCCATTCATCATGTTCTTTGGGCATTAAGTTCCCAGGGCCCCCTGTGCAAGTGGAGCCTGCTGTAGTGGTCAGGGAAAGCACCTTCAGTAAGTACCAGGTGCCTCAGTAGACTTCACTGGTGTTCACAGAAGCAAGGAGTTCTAATATGACACGTCAGGGCACTAACAGCTTCTGCTACACAGCACATTTCAATCAGAGGAAAATTTTTTTCATGGATACATTTATTCAGTGCCAACATTGTGATATACTCTGGAATACAAAAATAAATAAAACATGTTCCTTATCTGCTAGGAACTTAGATCTGTCACTTCTCATTGAAGAATAAGGACAAAAGAAGAGAAACAAGAAGGAAGAAGGAAGGGAAAATAGCCCAGCCTCCATTCCCATTCAATCTATACTCTCTGATGAAAATTTGATGCTGCTCTGCCCACCAATTCATTATAGTCATCATTACTAAATAGCCATCACGTTTAATGGCTGGTAGTCACCATGAGAGTGGCATGGAGTCAGACAAGAGTTTAGAAGAGTGAGGAGGTATCTTTGTTCACCTCTGGTCCCTAGTGTGTTCCAGGCCTGCTTCATTGAAATTTCTGCATCAATATTTCATTAACTCATACCAAGCATGCAACATGACTTTGTGTGCAAATTAAACTAATATTTGAAATGAAGAAAAACAATCATGGGAGAGGTAGTCACTTACCACAAGGACTCTGCAAAGGAGTTACACGGAAAAGGCAGTTGTATTTTTGTGCTTTTGCCATAAAATGGAGCAGACAGTCTGTTCTGTAAAGTACTATAATTATAAAGCAATTTGCCACCTCTAATGGGAGGACTTTCTTTCATAAAATATTAACTAAATATAATATCGGTGCAATAGGTTAGAAACAGTCTTAGTTTCTCCATAAAAAGTCAATTTGTAACCACTGTGAATGTCTTCTTCAAGATGATGGTAACCAGAAACATCCTCTGTGCCCAACGTCACTTAGCCTTGAATTAAGCCCAACACATTTCTGCTGTCCTCCCTCGCTAATTTGAGGCTAAGTGTTTTTCCCTGTAAACATGTTAATTTGCAATGCTGTTCTGTCTTCTTGCTGAGCACTTCTCAACGGAATGCACTGCTATTGCCCTGGCAGTTTTGTTGTGATGATGGTGGCCCCCAAAGTCTAAACTGTCAACAAATGAAAAAAACGCAAAGCTAAGTTGAAGACACAGTTTGCAAAACTCAAACCTCTCTGTACTGTTGAATTACTTGTGCCTTTTGAAATCATGGAAAGAGATAGTTCTTTTTGTGAGATTGATATTCTCCAGGCAGGGTTGTTGTCCAGACTGCAAATGCAGGCAGAGCTGCCTGGAGTTACCAACTCAGATTTTGCAGGCAAAGGCAAAGGCTCTGGTTGCAAGGAGACAAACAAACAAACAAACAAAAACAGCTTTTTTTTTTTTTTCTTTTCTGCTTATATATTTCCTTATATTCAGGAACTGTTTTTCCAATGCAGCTTGGTTATTATCCTTTTTCATCTCTCTAACTATTAGTCAATTTGTTTTCTAGGGAAAAGAGACAATCCAAAGTGAAAAGTGAAGGTGTTTATCTCCCAATATTATTTCAAGCCACTGTGCTATTTTTCACCGACTTCTCAAATTAGAGAGAGAGAGAGAGAAAAAAAAAAAAACCCGAAAAAACAAAAATCAAATCCCCAAACACTCTTGTTTTTAAAACCATCTTCATTAGACATAATGTATAGAAAATCCATACTTGCTTATTTGGAAATTGCCTGAGGGCTGCATCCACTTCCATACATTCCTTTGTTGATCTACAAGTCTTAAATGGATCATCAAATTCTATTGATTGTAATCAGCAAAATCCTTTTAGTTTTCTCATTCTTAGCAGTCTTGAAATTTAGCCAGAAAGTTTTCAGAGAGGATATTTGTTATAGTAAGACCCAGGAACAGAAGCATTTATTAGATAGATTCTGAGTGAAAGCTGGAAGTAGAACTCTGGCCCTATGTTCCCCTCAATGGATGTGAATATTTTGCTATAGGTTGGTTGACAGTTGCTATATGTTCTGAATGACTGAATGAATGAATGAATGAGTCTATGAATTTAATCAAATATTCA
>NW_012107919.1:5665359-5667284 GCF_000951045.1 Mandrillus leucophaeus
GGAGAGTCCTCGTGGGGAGAAACCTCCTGTCAACATCTGGCACCAACTTGCTAGTCACATAAGTGAGCCATCCAAGCTGATCCTCCAGTTTTAGTTAAGCCTTCAGTTGATGGTAGCTCAAACCAGCATCTTCACTGCAACTTCATGATCGATCTTGAGCCAGAATCATCAGCCAAAGCAAGTTATGAATTCCTGGCCCATAGAAACTTTGATATAAAAAAAATGCTTATTCTTTTAAGCCACAGCAGTGGAAAATTAATACACCTCTTATTTTCTGTTTTATGCTCATTATAAAACATGTATTTAATAAATATTAATGATTATTGTTGTTAAATTATTTAGAAAAAGAAAATTATCTTAGGTATCATATCACTTAAATCTATTTATGATTCATCCTTCCTCAGTTATAACTGCAAAATATGATAATGTCTAAAGGCCTCTAGAAATAAATAACTTTCTTGCTGATTAGTAAAAGAAGACCTACCACTTATTACAAAGAAACAAACCACAGATACACACAAAAACATGAATGAATCTCAAAAATGCTCAGCAACACAAGCCAGACACAAAAAAGCACATGCTACATGAGTCTATTTATATAAAACTCTAGAAAGAGACACATCTAATCTATAGTGACAGAAAGCAGATCAGTGCTTACTTGGAGTTGGGGGTGAAGGGGTAGATTGGCTGCAAGGAGGAACAAGAGAACCTTTCAGGGTGACAGAGGTGTTCCATACATTGATTGGTGTGGTCATATGAATGTACACATTTTCCGAAACTCATCAAACTGTGTCCTTAAAATGCATGCATTTATAATATCTAAATTATATCTCAATTCAGTTGATGAAAAAAAAGTACAATTTTTTGATTATTCATTGAGCCAAGTGTTTTACATAATTATCTATAGTAAAAAAGCAATAGCCTCATTTTTGGAAAATGAAAATTGATCCTCAGATTAAATGACTGCTTCAAAGCCACACAGTCTTAGTTCCAAACATTTTGCTTGTTTCAAAATGCTTTGTTAAAGTTAAAAAAAAAGTTATGTTATCTAATTCAGGAATGGCAAACCCTAATATTTTTGGGAGCTTAGTAATATACATATATAGGAGGGGGCCAGGGATAAAGCAATAGTGGAAAGTTGGGACTTTTTTTCCCCCTTGGAAGTTGAAGGACTAGCCAAATAAATCATGCCCCGGAGTCAAAGTCAACCTTTGAACATTCTATAGGTGTGGAACCTGAAACTGAAGAGATTAATTAACTTGCCTATGGTCACCCAGTTACCAAGTAGCAGATCTCTTGGGGAGAGAACCAAGTTGATGTAGGTGAAATAGGAAAAAAGATGAAAAGTAGAAAGTCAAATACTTAAAATAAAACCCCACCATGTAAGAAGTGATTACATTTACGTATTTATTTAATTCAAAAATTTGGTAGAATACATAGTGGAGCTCATCTGAGTTTTCATGACCGATTCATTTGCCTGTTCATTTTGCCTTTCTCAAAGTATTTATTGAGCCATCATTGCATGCAGAATAGTAGGCTTGGAGACCTACCATCCTGTGCACTAAGTGTACCATCCTCCTAGAGTCCTCCACATCAGCTACCATGAGCGTCCGCAAGTCAAGCAACCGTTTTCATGACTTTTGTCCCGACTGTACATGTAGAACCTTGTTCTACTTTCCTTGTCTCCAATTATCTATAATACACACTTTAGACTTTATTATATCCCTGTATAATGCTGCCTGGTCCACTAATTGTTTTAAATATGTATGTCTTATCTTCCAACATAATTTATGAAGAACTTATCCATGTAACCAAATACCACCAGTACCCCAAAAACTATTGAAATAAAAATTAACAAAGTAAGAGATTTCTGAGCAGAGTAAATGTGAATATTTAAAATGCCTTAATAGTCCCATAGCTCATAG
>NW_012107919.1:5670073-5678985 GCF_000951045.1 Mandrillus leucophaeus
GTTCTCTCTCTTGCCAAAAAGTTTTTCAAAACTGTTAACAAGAAATAAATGATCTTGTTTCCGTCTGTCTTTCGGCTCACAGCTGTCTGGCAATTGCAAGTGGCAGGTTGGGACTGAAGAAACACAATGTCATCTTAGGTGCTGGTGGGTTGGAAAGCCACATGTTCCGATTTATCCCTGTCAGCTGCAGGCCCTATTAACTATTTTTAATGAATCACCACTGCTTTTACTTTTGCCATCAGCCATGACCTTCACCATTTAGAAACACATGGTCTCTCATAAACGATAGCCCACGACATATAAACTTGAGAAGGATTCTATCACAGCTCAAACTACAATATCTATCACTAAAACAAACGGCTCATTCTAGCTGAAGAGACACTCATATATATCACGGAACCAACCTTCCATATTTTGAAATTTACTGCCCCATGTTGGCTGATTTTTTTTTAAGGAGGCCAGGCAACCTTGCTCACTTAATACTTTTGATAAACTTCTGCTGACAAGGAGTGTGATTAATGACGGTTAAAAGAATTGAATCAAGAGTAGGAAAGACAGAGCCAAAAAAGCAGACTGCTGGGCTGATGGAAACTAACGTCTCTACAGAAATATATGATGGACCCTCCTTTTTTACCATGCCAAGTAATTACTTGCACAGGCCTGTTGTAATAATTCCTATTACAGCCAAAACGGAAAAGTCAGTAACTCACCGCCCTGGGACAAGGTGAAGGCAAGGCCAGAGTAGCATGGATCAATATTTCATTTACTCACTGAGGTTAGCTTCTATCCCTGTATCAAATTCTTTTACAGAAAGCCATGAAAGAAATGAGGTTTGCTGCAAAACACCAATACAGAGGCCTTGTTTCCTTGGGGTGCTTATGAAGGAAGCAGAGCAACAAACCCTTTCAGGAAAACAATATGCACTCAAGGTCACTCATTACTTGCTACTGTTGGAAAATAAAGTGCCATTAGCCTGATATGAGTAATGTACATCAATCAGCTGCAGACCAGAAAAAGTGTGTTTTCAACTTGGTGGTGCTGCTAATAATGAATGATCCATTTGAACACTGTCTACACAATTTGACAATTGTGAAAAAATTTTCTCTTGACAGTGTACCATTTGTTTAAAAAAATATCCCATTAACATTTATCCCTGATTACCTCCTGCCTTAAAAAAAAGAAAAAGAAAAGGGAAGAAAAGCCATAACAATTCCTCTGCCACCAAGAAGTTTTGTACTTTTCTTGCACTTAAATTATAGTTCAACTACAAAATACCCTATAAAACAAAAAATGAAATATATCTTATTGTTTCTCAACAGGTTTCCTTTTACAGAGTTTAAAATGTATGTACCCTATTCTACTCTAAGTATCCTTTGTTGCTGTCTTGGGAAAGGATTCAGTACTAACCAATTTTCGATCACATACGGATATACTGAAGTAGGTTGTCCTTGATACTGAATTTTTTCAATTTCACTCTAAAATGAAATTTAAATAGTCCCAGCGTCTATGAATTCTATGCTGAATGCAAAATCTAATTTTTTTTCTCACTACATTTATTGGTTAGTGTTTTGGGTTAGAATAGACCACAATGTTGCACTGATCTCTTTCTTAAGATTTTATAGGAACTTCTATTTACAAAGAATATTTTCACTATGACACACATTTCCATACAGAATGGTCTTAGGGAAATATTCTTGTATTTGCTTTTTTCCCCCCACATCTATATAATTTCCAAGTTTTCTTACGATTCCAGGAAGGAAGGAAACATAGAAAGACTGATTTGCTTGCTTAAAAACATAGTCTACTAGCAATAATAACTGGTAACCTTGAACATTTCTTACGGTTTGTGTTTTCAAAGCCATTCTATACCAGATCTCCCTATTTCTGTGCCATGGAATGAAGTTTAGATCAAGGGTAGGGAAGTCCTTGACTGTTATATGGGCCTTAGATCCATTCTCATCTCCAGAAAGCAAAGGTCAGCTGGGCTCAGCATTGATTCAGGCCAGCAGGACTTGCAGCATAGCCAGTCGACATCTTGGAAGTATTTTCAAGCATTTGGGGTCTGCAGATTGTCCTAAGAATTTTCACCCCTCCTCCACTCCACCCCTTAAACTTGGACCCCAGGAGTATTTCAAGGGAAATTCAATCCATATGTGCCTGATTCGTGTTCACTTAACTCATTGACATGTTGTTTTCCAAGAGCTGATTGATGTACAAGGAGTCTTCTGACCTTTTTTCCTGAACCTTGCAGAACTGCCATTCTTTGAGCTGGAAAATTGCCTTTTACTTGGGGTAAGTAGCACTTTTGAGAGTTGAAAGTTTTAAGCTCAGCTTGAAACATAGTTCCCAAATCTGCGTGGGATCCTGGGTTTGACAAATGTGGCCTCAATACCTTTGTATAAAGTCCTTTCTTGCCTCATATTTTTTTTTCATGTGTGACACCCGTAGCTAGAGAAAAAAAAATACAAAGATTGTGATAACTTTCAGAGCATCCAAGCAGGTTTCTTTGGAAGTTGCAGCATCACTCCAATGGTTTAAGATGTCCAAGTCCATCTGTTCTCTTGAACCACCCTTCACTTGCCTTGATTTCTTTCATGTGGTCTCAACCCAAAGGACTTCCTTTGCCAAGTTTTAAATGTGTAATAAAGGCAGCAGCTGACTTTAAACCCTGCTTTGATTCTGTTGGGCAACATCTCAGCTTGGGTTAGGTTCCCTGGCAAAGTATTCCAGTAGACTTTCATAATACTGCCCCTTGGAACTCATCCTAAATTATGCCCCTAAATCATAAAAGTTATAAAGACAAGCTACTCCCTCTCTCACTTCTGCTAAGTTAAGAGGGAGCTGTGACGGGGGCTGTGCCTCTGCCCATGGACAACTGTTAATTGATCTAGAATAGCTAGAATAAAACATGAAAGAATAGTCTTTTAGCTCTTCTAAATCTCTGGATAGAGAGGCTTAATTAGGGCGTACAACAGAAATCTACAAACCCAAATGCCTACAGAAGCCAAACAAGAAATGTAGATCGGTGAAGCAGATTGAGTGATAACTGTTTTAAATAGAGAACCCACAGCTAAAGGAACAGCCAATGTGCAGACACAGCCACTGTAAATGGTTTCTGGCTTGGTGTTGCTAGGTCTCTTCGTTTTTCAAGAGAAGCTAGAAATCCCCTAATTGCAAATATTAGTGTGTAATTCACATATGGAAAGTCCTGTTTATCAGCCAAATTTAGCCTACCAACTACAAATATTTGCTATACAAAGTTACAAAGGAAAAGAGGAATAACAGCTAATATTTACTGGGAAATTGTTGTATACTAGAACCAATGCTAAGTGCTTTATAGACATTATTTAATTTGCTCCTCACCATTTTCCTACCACATGGATATTATTACTTTTCTCAATCATAGCAAGAGAAAACTAAGATCTGGTGTCTTTGTTAAGAAGTACAGATTCTTAAGTCGTTCTCCCAGACCTACTGAATTAGAATCTCTAGGCATGAAACCCCCAGGTGACTGAAATGTTCACCAAAGTTGGAGAACCACTGCATCATGCTATGTCAAAAAATGTATGCACTGAGCTGGTGCAACTCCTCAGTTTATAAATGAGGTGCTTTTATAAACTCCTCAGTTTATAAATGAGGCTCTTTCTCTCTCTCTCTCTCTCTCTCTCTCTCTCTCTCTCTCGTTGAAATGATGTATCACTCTTTCACCTATCTAGCACCATCTTGGCTCACTGCAACCTCTGTCTCCCAGGCTCAAGTGATCCTCCCACCTCAGCTTCCCAAGTAGCTGGGACTACAGACACATGCCACCACACCTTGCTAATTTTTCTATTTTTTGTAGAGACAGGATCTCAATATATTTCTCAGGCTGGTCTCGAACTCCTAGGCTCAAGTGAAAGTGATTGTACTACCTTGTCCTCCCAAGGTGCTGAGATTACAGATGTGAGCCACCTGGCCTGGCCAAGAGAGAAACTAACTTGTTCAAGCTTAGATAATTGAGTCAGGACTAACTTCGAGAGCATCTGTGATAACTTTCAGAGCATCTCTTCAAATATAAGAAGCCAAGCCTCTGGGAAATAATAGCAATACTAGTATCCCAGGTACCCATTTACTGAGGATTTATCCTATACAGGCAATACACAACAATGACAACATCCTCACTTCAGCTTCATAGAAACTCTGAAGCAGACATTATTGTCTTCATATTATAAATGAGGAAATAAGCTCAGAGGAATAAAATGGCTGTCAAGGTCACGCAAATGAAAGTAAAGAGTTAGGTCTGTTGAAATTCAAGTGTGTCTGTTTCTGAACCCAGAGCTCTTTTCATTATGCAACAAGGACAAATGCTGCTGGGTCCTTTACACTGAATGCTGATGGAACTGTAGCTATTAAGCAGAAGATATGGAGAGCACATTCAAGGAATCTCAAGATGATGATGATGGCGATGATAGTGGTGATAATTAGGAGAGGGGGAGCCATTGTCAGGAATCCTCAAATTGTAGAGAGGGAAATCAATTGGTAAAATCACTAACGGAGGTGAATGAACTAGCGGCAGGGGCCACTCCTTCCACTTTGAAGATTGGCTTCCTCATCTTCCAAGTGAAGGAGATTTTGATAGGTAATCTTTATGCTCATTTCCAGTTTGAAAAATCTGTAACTTTAAGTGGAGAAGCAAGTAGAATCACATATATTTACGCGAACCTAAAAGGAGACATGAGTGCTTTGACCTGCCAAGGCAGTCCAGGCTGCTCACGCCACAGAACCAGCCCCAGCGGGGTCTGGCAATGCCACTGTGAGAAGACTTACGTTTAGCCTTAGAACCCTCCGCCAAACATCTGGAAAGAAAACTGCAGCTGAGGTCAGCTGATCAGGTCCCATAGGTCAGCTGATCAGGTCCCTTATCAAGGAGGCAGCCTCGTCTGGCCCCTGAGTGTGTCTTTTGATCCTCAGGGCTGGGGATTTGCTTCTATTGCTTTCTCTGCCCTTCTCTTCCTCCCAATCTCTATGTCACCATCCTCTCTTCAAATACAGGAAGCCAGCTCCTTCTGTGATGGAGTAAACATTCCATTTGAGGTCAAGGCACTTGGACCTCTGCTGTACTTAGTTCAAGCTCCAGCCAAAGGCCAGAATCAATACCACAAATCACTGCCAAAATGACAACAAGGAGGCTCTTGTCCATTTGCTCCCCTTGTGGAAATGCTATTTCTAATGCCTAGCAATTTCATTAAGTCAGTTTCATCAGCCTGTGTTTCCTTAAGAGGTCTGCACTAAAGGCTGTCTTTGGCACCAGACAGAACAGGTCCCTGCAACCATTACCTGAGTAATACATAGCTCCTCAGGGGTGTCTACGTGTTTACAAGTGGCTATGCCTCAGGACAAACAGCCCCCTCAATATTCAAAAGCATTCTGCACAGAAAAGAGATCAAAGGCATTATAGAGGAAACATCTATCTCTGCCAAATGCATCAAGCTATATGAATCTGTTCTTACACAATGTCAAAGCAGTTCAGTATAAATGTAACTTGTCATAAAGTTATCTTTTGTGGAAAAGAAATGTTGCCATTCAAAAACACATAAAGCCCCAGCTTGCCTCAAATGGTGCATACATATTACATCTTCAGAATCCCACAACTAAATCAAATCAGTGTGAGGCAAAAAGAGGAGTCTGAAAAGTTTAATTTCTGTGCCTACTGAATACCCGAATAAAGAGAGAGGGCTTTAATCTCTGCAAGTTTCTGAGTTTAAAGAGTAAAAGAGGTTTATTCGTCCCTCCCATTTTCTCAAAAGGCTATCTTGTTTTGGTTTTTAATAGTTCTGCTGCTAAGTGTGCACACAATACATAGAGTTCAGGAAGGAATTTCTGATCTCAAGTCTAGGATTCAAAATAAATGAAGAATTTCATTACGTTGTTTGGATATTTTAGCTATTATAACTTGTACAAAAATATTCATTAAAAAATGGTTGATAATATTGAAAAGCTGGAAACAACCTATGTGTCTATCTAGCAATAGAGGAACAACTAGACGAGCTATGGTGTAGCTATGTTATTTATGTAAACAGGGCAGAGAGCTGCCACAAACGGGTGTATAGGCTGTTTACTGCACAACTGCATAAGGTACCCTGTGTGAATGATAGCCCAGTTGTGGCCACTATTGCAGCATTTTAAAGAACGAACTAGATTGAAATGTACTAATATTAATAGGTTTCCAAGAAACGTTGTGGAGAGAAAGAAAGTTTTAGAATAATATATTATATGCTATTATTTTAATTAACATACACTTAAAAAACAATAATGCATGTGTGTGTACACACATATGTATGTATACATGTATATGCGTATATATACATACACATATATATGTACATACATACGTGTGTGTGTGTGTATACACAAAATAACGTCATGGCAAGAATGACTTGTGGGGAGGGGGGAAGGGACTGAGATTGGGGGTAATCATCAAAGTACTCTCCCCATATAGGTACTGATATAATTTCTAAAAGAGTAAAATGAATGGAAATTTAAAAGAAATGTTTAAAGAATTTAAGGGAAAATTGTGGAGCAGCTTAAATTCACATTTATGATTATTTTCTGAAGAGAACTGGTCAGCACAGGACCATGGGACTCACATTATATAATTGTATATTTATGCACCCGTTTCCCTCACTAGGATAAGAGCTTCTGGAGAACAGAAACTGTCTCTATCGAATTCTTTCACCTCTAACAACTAGCACAATGAATACCACAGAAAATTGTGAATTAATGATCTCATTAATTCATCAGTTCATTTGTTCCACCAACAGTTAATGAGCACCTACTCTGTACCCTCATAAGTCAGGGAACACAACCCAAAGAGCTTACATTCTATGAATGAAAGAATGAATGAATATAAGCTGAGAGAAATCATCTAGAGATCATAAAATCCATTTCAAAAACTCTCCCAAATATGTAATTAATCTATTTTAAAGAATTTCATGCCTTAGAAATTCCATTATTTTGCTAATCATTTCCATAATTAACATAACTTTTTTCGATTTTGTGACCATTTTCTTTTTTTTTTAAATTTTCCTTTTTTTTTTTAAGTACAGGCTATATTTATATTTTAAACTGTAACAATCTAGTAGATTCTCTCCTAGATTTTATCCTTTGATTATAAATAAATGTTTTAAAATAGCTATCCTTTAATGACACTTTGCATTGCTGCAAAATTCTACTTCATCACAGTAATAATTTCTCATAACAGCATTGCTCTTTATATTTTACCAAATGCTTCCACATATTATTTTTATGTGATCCTAAATATAATTTTCATTTGCTTCTAACAGAAAATAAGTGAAATGAGCAGTATTTATTTAATAGACCCATAGGCTAAGGCTCAGTGGAATTAAGCAACTTGTTCAAGGTTAAAGAGCTAGGAACTGGTAGCATCAGAACTAGAACCCAGATCTTTTGAGTTCTAAGACAAGAGTCACTCATTGCATCATGTCTATACACTTAGTTCAAGAGTTCTAGGGCAAAAAGACTTAATTTTTTTAAGAAACCGTGTTTATTTGAAAGATGAGACAAATACAACTCAAGGGAGAGCATATACAGCTGTAAACGTGCATGCTGTCTCCAAGCTAAGGTGTGTTAAACATCTAAATTGGAGTTATGCACGCTCGGTTAATATCTATGGCTTCTTTATGCTTACCATTGAGATTTCAATTCATGAGGGCAGTAACAACAACAGCGAAGACAGTTTCTTAAGGCTTTTCCTGCACTTCTGTGCCCTCTATTTGATCATCTGCCAAGGTTTGTGAATAGTGCCAAATCAAACAGCACAGCATCTCTATGAGTCTCCTCCTGGGAGTTGAGGAATTCTGCAGTTGGAGCACGGGGTAAGATATAAAAGGCACAATTATGTTTTTCTTTGAAGAGTTTAGAGGCAGACAATGTTAATCTATTCTTTTGGAATTTCTGGTGCTAAACTCCCTTCATTAAACAGCCTCTTCACTTCCCTTTGCTTTTCTGGCCAGGTTATCCTGCATTAATATAAACATCCTAAAATAAGGAGGAATACAGTGATCTGATTCTTTTGAGCTTTCTCAATAAGAAGATCATACATAGGCATCAAAGGAATAAGAACTTGATTTCCATTTGCATTCTAAATTACCTAAGAAAAAACGTTAGAGTTTTCTCATACTCATTTTGTGCACTGATTTCTAGTGATCTCTTTTCCCTTGCTTATGTTTGTCTGAATTCAATACCAGGAAAATTGTATTAGTGTGTTAAGTGTGATATTATTCTTTTTTATTTAATGGTAATTACTTATTAAAATTGTTTTGAAATATATTTGAATTTTCTCTTCAAAGATGCTTTCTTTTCTTGCTATTTAACCTACTTCTATTTGGCTTCATGGTCTAACTTTTGTTAATCTTGAGAAAATTAGCAAAATTAATGCAAATTTTGGATATCATTATGATAGCATGCGATTACTTACAAATGCAAGCAGATAGACCTTTTAAGTGTAAAGAACCAAAAAGCAAAGTGCTTATAGTTTTATCATTGGCTCTTTGGTTTTTCTTATAAAGTATGTGTTTTATATTAGTAATCATCAGCTAAAATGTTTTTAAAGAAAACATAATTATAAGAGGCTGAGGCAAGAGGATCACTTGAAGTCAGGAGTTTGAGACCAGCCTGAGCAACATAGTGAGACTCTGTCTCTGCAAAAATGTTTAAAACTCAGCCGGGTGTGGTAGTGCATACCTGTAGTCTGAGCTACTTAGGAGGCTGAAACAGGAGGATCAGTTGAGCCCAGAGTTCGAGGCTTCAGTGAGCTATGATTGTGCCATTCCACTCCAGCCTGGACAACAAAGTGAGACTCTGTCTCTAAGAAAGAAAGAAAGAAAGAGAGAAAGAGAAGGAAGGAAGGAAGG
>NW_012107919.1:5680465-5683095 GCF_000951045.1 Mandrillus leucophaeus
ATAGTACTAGTCTTTGCCATAAATATTACAAGAACTAAAAAAAAAAAAAAAAAAAGTCCTGAAATCTAGTATTTAAACTTTAATTATGTGGCAAGATGGGCTAGATGCTCACCAAACCCATTCCTCTTCCTGGGTGTAAGAATAAGATAAAGGAAAACTCTTCCTTACTGTAGAAATATAGTTAATAAAGGTACAAGAGAAAGGAAATAGACAATTACCATTAAGCAAACACCATAGTAATCGTTGTGTGTCATAAAAACAAGATCCATCAATGAATGCCAAAATTAGTAGGTGAAAGTTTGAAGGGAAACACTTTCTATAGCTTCAAAATGTGTCCCCTAAGATATTTACTAACTACAAAGAGAAAGATAGTCAGTTTACAGTGGTGAAATGCAGTAGACACCAACTTAACCAAGTAATCAAAGTCAACATCACTGGTAATAAAAACATTAATATTATGAACCCAGATATAATGCACTGAGAAAGACACAACATCATTTCTCCCTCTTGGGTAAGGCCATGTGATGAATTATCACCAGCAGGAGATGAGTGAAGGTCCTGTGTCACTTTCAGGCTAAAACAGTCAAAGCAAGGTCCATCTCCTCCACACAGTGGTTTCCAAACTGCAGGCTGGATTCCCATGTGCAGGGACAAAATGTGTTGAGGATGGCAGAGCTTTGTCATCCTCAGTCATTGGATAACATCACATAGTTCAAAAACTATGTTGAACTGTATCATGAGTGAGAAATAACATTTTATTATATTAAACTCTTGAGATTCAGGGATTGAGATTAACTGTTATAACTGTTAACTTACTCAGATTAATTCTATCCATTTATATTCAACCTCTGGTTGTATCTCCCTTAAATTTAGTGTTATAATGGATTTTTAATAATGAAGTTTAAGAAAATTAAAAGACATGAGACAAAAATCACCTATATGTCACAAAACATTTTGAACATGCAGAAAATAAATATACAATATGCAGGAACATTGTAAACACGCTAATAAAACAACAAGTCAAAAGAGTGAAATACCACTAATTTGTTTCTGTCAAATCAATTCATTAAAATGACTATAGTCCATGTTGGTGAATGCATGGCAAAATAAGGACATGTATATTCAGTAAGAAGTATAATTGTTGTATTATTTTGGGAAACAAATTTAATAATGTATATTAAGATATTTTAAAATGTGCATCCGTATTCACCCATAATTCCATTACTAAGAATTTGTTCTACAGAAATAATTATTGATGTCATGTACAAGAATGTTATCTTAGCATTGCCTATTTCAAAGGCGGACAAATTACAGTCTGTAGGCCAGATTTCATCTGCCGTCTGTGTTTGTAAATAAAGTTTTATTGGAAGACAACCACAACCATTCATTTACAAATTGTCTATGGCGGTTTTTGCATCAGAGCTGGATTTACAGTTCTTCTTTGTTAGAAAAGGTGTTGCAGACACAAGGCTATCTATTTACTAGCTTGCCAATGTCTGAGCTTTGCATAATCACATTTGGACAGAAACTCCCATAACAGCCACTAGCTCCCTGAGGGCATTCCTGTTGCCCTGGACATGCTTCAGAGAGGCCAAGTGTACTTTAGAGTAACTCTGTTTTCTCCTTGGATTCCTATGTCTAGATGTATTTAAATCTTTCTGCTTAGCTATGTTACATTTGCAAACATGTCTTTCTGATTCGTCTACCCACAGATCACCTGTAAGGATCTGTCAATGGTTAAATTTTATTAGTCTAGATATGCTACTTCAATTCAACAAGTAGGTTATGTAACCTCCATGTAATTGCTGAGGAGGGAAAATGCATGTTCAATGTCATGGCTACAGAGAGAGGAAGGAGACTGTTTTCATGTGAACTTCTTGCAGCTGCCCAAACAGAAGGAAGCAATTATGAATCTCAGGTGTGGAGCCAAGAATTCTAAATCCTAGAAATGGATTTGATGGGGGAAAGATTGGGGATGATAATAAGTGCATTAAAATGAGATATATGGCCAAAAGAGAAAATATGGTTATTCAGACAAACTAATCACAGCATCTTCACTATTTTATTTTAGAAGGTCAGCTTTTATCTCAGACTAGCCAAATCAGATAAGGCAATAAATGCCAAAATGCTTTGCACACCATAAAGTGATAAAGGAAATAAGGGTTAAAATTCATGATGCCTAGTTTTAAAAACAGCTATGGGTACATTTTCTAACATTTTTAGAGTAGTCTGTACCATAAATTAAAATACTAAGAGATTAAGAGCTAGAAACTGATCCACTAATCTATTCAAAAGTACATTTTACGTGGTTTACTCCATTTTCACAGACTTTTAGGAGACCTACCCTAAGCATAAATTACCTGTTACTTCCTTTTTGCCGCCTTACCCACGAAGGAAATGACATGTACAAGAACACCCTAAAGCAGAGTCTCTGCTGAACAGTGGGGTTGAATAACTTGGTAAAAGATTTATGCCAATTCCCACTTGGAAATAGTTTAGAGCTTTAGAGACTAGTTATTTGCTATAATCTGAATGTTTGTGTGCCCCCTAAATTCATTGGTTGAAATCCCAATCCCCAATGTGACGGTACTAGGGGGTGGGGCCTTCTGGGAGGTGATTGGGTGATGAAG
>NW_012107919.1:5683145-5688197 GCF_000951045.1 Mandrillus leucophaeus
TGTATTATTTTGGGAAACAAATTTAATAATGTATATTAAGATATTTTAAAATGTGCATCCGTATTCACCCATAATTCCATTACTAAGAATTTGTTCTACAGAAATAATTATTGATGTCATGTACAAGAATGTTATCTTAGCATTGCCTATTTCAAAGGCGGACAAATTACAGTCTGTAGGCCAAATTTCATCTGCCGTCTGTGTTTGTAAATAAAGTTTTATTGGAAGACAACCACAACCATTCATTTACAAATTGTCTATGGCGGTTTTTGCATCAGAGCTGGATTTACAGTTCTTCTTTGTTAGAAAAGGTGTTGCAGACACAAGGCTATCTATTTACTAGCTTGCCAATGTCTGAGCTTTGCATAATCACATTTGGACAGAAACTCCCATAACAGCCACTAGCTCCCTGAGGGCATTCCTGTTGCCCTGGACATGCTTCAGAGAGGCCAAGTGTACTTTAGAGTAACTCTGTTTTCTCCTTGGATTCCTATGTCTAGATGTATTTAAATCTTTCTGCTTAGCTATGTTACATTTGCAAACATGTCTTTCTGATTCGTCTACCCACAGATCACCTGTAAGGATCTGTCAATGGTTAAATTTTATTAGTCTAGATATGCTACTTCAATTCAACAAGTAGGTTATGTAACCTCCATGTAATTGCTGAGGAGGGAAAATGCATGTTCAATGTCATGGCTACAGAGAGAGGAAGGAGACTGTTTTCATGTGAACTTCTTGCAGCTGCCCAAACAGAAGGAAGCAATTATGAATCTCAGGTGTGGAGCCAAGAATTCTAAATCCTAGAAATGGATTTGATGGGGGAAAGATTGGGGATGATAATAAGTGCATTAAAATGAGATATATGGCCAAAAGAGAAAATATGGTTATTCAGACAAACTAATCACAGCATCTTCACTATTTTATTTTAGAAGGTCAGCTTTTATCTCAGACTAGCCAAATCAGATAAGGCAATAAATGCCAAAATGCTTTGCACACCATAAAGTGATAAAGGAAATAAGGGTTAAAATTCATGATGCCTAGTTTTAAAAACAGCTATGGGTACATTTTCTAACATTTTTAGAGTAGTCTGTACCATAAATTAAAATACTAAGAGATTAAGAGCTAGAAACTGATCCACTAATCTATTCAAAAGTACATTTTACGTGGTTTACTCCATTTTCACAGACTTTTAGGAGACCTACCCTAAGCATAAATTACCTGTTACTTCCTTTTTGCCGCCTTACCCACGAAGGAAATGACATGTACAAGAACACCCTAAAGCAGAGTCTCTGCTGAACAGTGGGGTTGAATAACTTGGTAAAAGATTTATGCCAATTCCCACTTGGAAATAGTTTAGAGCTTTAGAGACTAGTTATTTGCTATAATCTGAATGTTTGTGTGCCCCCTAAATTCATTGGTTGAAATCCCAATCCCCAATGTGACGGTACTAGGGGGTGGGGCCTTCTGGGAGGTGATTGGGTGATGAAGATGGAGCCCTCTTGAATGGGATTAGTGCTCTTATAAAAGAGATCCCAGGGAGTTGCCTTGTCCCTTCCACCATGTGAGGACACAGCGAGAAGGTGAGCCCCTCGCCAGACACTGAATCTGCCAGCCCCGTAAATTTGAACTTCCCAGCTCCAGAATTGTAAGAAAGACATTTCTGTTGTTTATAAGCGCCACAGTTTATGGTATTTTGTTTAACAGCCTGAACGGACTAAGACACTATTCAAGGTGTTGCCTGCATGCCAGCAGAAATAGCACCACCTATGAGCTTGTTAGAAATGCAGTATCTCAGGCCCCATTCCAGTCTCACTCCATCAGAATCTCCATTCATTGTTTCTTTTCTTTTTTTTTCTTTTTTTTTTTTTTTTGAGACTGAGTCTCACTCTATCACCCAAGCTGGAGTCCAGTGACGTGATCTCAGCTCACTGCAACCTCCGCCTTCTGGGCTTAAATGATTCTCTTGCCTCAGCCTCCCAAATAGCTGGGATTACAGGTGTGTGCCACCATGCCCAGCTAATTTTGTATTTTTAGTAGAGATGGGGTTTCACCGTGTTGGCTAGGCTGATCTTGAACTCCTGACCTCAAGTGATCCACCCACCTCAGCCTCCCAGAGTGTTGGGATTATAGGCATGAGCCACAGTGCCCAACTAGAATCTGCATTGTAACAGGATCACAGGTAATTCACATGTACTTTCAAGTTTAGAGCACCCTACAACAAACCTCTCAGAAGAAACAGTCTACCGGGACAACAGAACAAGAAATAGTTATGTTCCTATTATAAAACGGCCTTTGGATGAGAAGCAGGATTCCTAGCATATACTCATTCGCTTGTCATGCATTTATGAGCAGCGTTATGTGCCAGCTACTGCGCTGGGACTGGGAATGGAAAGTTTAAGAAGAATCGGTCATGCTCTCATATTTCACGTCCTTGGTTAGTTTTTAGTCACCCAGATTCTCCCCTGGTGATCTCTGCCTAAGGTCACCATCTATTTCCTTCTCCAGAAAATTGATGACATTAATAACAGCAAATATTCATGGATGGCTTGAGCTTTGTCAAGCACTGTGCTGCACTTCGAATACATTCAGCTGTTGTTTTGCCCGCTCTCAATTTATTTATTCATTTTTTTTGTAGTGATGCAACATCACCTTTTTTGGTTGAAAGGTGCTACCCTTTACCCTTTTTCAGTCCGTAGTATTTGAGTAAGGCTGGCGCAACCAACTTCCTCCAGGATCAAGCCAATCTGAGAATTCTTTCTGTTGGTCTCAGTCTAGAGTACATGACCCAGGAGTTACAAGTGAGATTCGGTCCTGGGACTTTTTCTGGAACTATGAAAAAGAGGTACTGTTTTTTAGCTTCTGGAGGTCATCTTTGCCAACACATGAAGAGAAACTACTTGAGATTAAAGTCAGTCCAAAGAACAGCTCAGCCAATATTTGGAGAAAAGGCAAATTTTGAATACATTCATTGAATATCTTTATCCAACCAAACCTAAAGCCAGCCTTTCACTTTCAATTTCCTGTTGCATGAATTAATACATTTCCTTTTCATTTGCGTTAGAGTTGGATTTTTTGGGGTACCTTCAACTCATGATATCCTCATATTACACAAAGACGTTTTCATTTAATCTTTACAATATGCCCCAGAATAGATAGTGTTAGTGTAGTCATTTTCCAGATGAAGAAACTGAGGCTCAGAGAGGTTAAGTATCTTGCTCAATAATACATAGCTGACAGATGGCAGACTAAAAGTTAACTCTCAGAATACCTCAGTACAAAAATTTACAATTCATCAGTACCATCGTGAGTATTGTTTACTGTTTGTAATCAATATACTCTACATTTGAGAAAGATTGAAAAGAAATACATATTGTAGAAACTCACTCTAATGATCTCTATGCAATGAAAGTGTATCCCTGAAAGACTGCTGGAATAACTGGTCCATTGCTCACTTTTCTTAACTGAATCTCCTTGAACAGAGTTTATTACAGACCTCATCTTAATTCAGTCTGTGCAGTAATGGGTTGCAGGTTTATGGCGACAACTGTGGGTAATTTACCCTAAGGTCAAAGCCAGCTCAAGGTAAACTTGGGAAATTAAACAAACTTTTTAGCTTCGTGGTTTTACTTCTCCCATGCTTTTCCTTTTCCCATTTCACAACAATGACACCCATCCCTAGCACATTTTTCATGGGACCTAATTTAAGAATTGTAAAGAAAAGAATCAAACTATTTTTCATCTTAATTTTTTTAAAATTTAAGAGGAAAAGCAACCTTTAAATTGTGGATTATTTAGTTTAAAGCTACAGTAATGAACTATTAATAGTGGAAATCTATGATCAGGGAAGGCAACATCTACCCTGATTTCTGCAGTCATAGCCCTGACTCCATCTATCCCTAAGGCTAAAATTGAGCAGGTCTGTGAATACTTTGAGCTTGCAAACAGTCATGCTAAACAAAGCAAACCTTACAGGGCAATGCTCATTTAAAGAAATTAGATCATAATTTTGCCCTTTGGGGGAGGAAGTGGAAGTCCATTCAAGGAATTGATATGGAACCTTCCTAGATCCTATGAAAAAGAAAGATAGAGAATTTTTCAAGGAAGTGCCATTTATTAAAATGAGCTATCAATAGAAGCTCTTACCAGTCAAAAGAAGGAAAAAACACTTGCAACAGCAGTGTATCTGTGCTGGTTGTCTCCTATATCCCAGCCCCTTTCAATCTCCCGTCCTGCTGCTGCTCCACTTCCAAAACAATTTGTTGATATGTCTGTTCTGCAGACCTGCTCTGCATTTGCCAGACTGAATCCTCAAATGCTTTATTCATTAATAGGTGAGGTTAGCTGGAACTACATGAGAAAAATCAAATTTAATCTACTTCCAAGTACACTAGGAAAAAAAGTCAATGCATAGAAATGTCCCTTCTTAATAAGGAAATTCTTTTTTCTTAGTTGTAGTCATAACCATTACCAAAATGTGTGTTTAAATATATGTATATATTTGTCATCTTTAGTTTCATTCAATATAAATATGCATTCATTTACTTATGTAACAAACATTTACCAGTGCCTGCTCTTAGTGAGACATTGTATATGATGTCCTGCATAAAAACATGAAAATTGGAGAGTCCCAGGCTGTACCCTTCTTTTATCCAACAAATATTTATTGAGCACTCAAATATGAGCAAGGAACTATTGGACAGAGTGATGATTAACTTAGATAAAGTATCTGCTTTAATAGAATTTACATGCTGATGGGAAAGGCCAGTCATATAAGAAAACCTTAACAAAGTAAGATAATTCTAGAAAGTGATAAGAAAATAGAACAGAATAATAGAATATTAAGTAACCTGGGGAAGAGGGATAACTTTAGATGCAGGTGGTACAAGAAGGTTCCTCTGAGAAAGGTTCAAGGAGTCTTATAATAGATTATTTATTGTTCCCACATTCTTGCCCTCTTTCCTGGAAGATTACACATCCTTACTATGTGACTTGCAGTGTCTTCTATAGGAGAAATTTCCTTCCCTATCACGTCAACACCAGGCTTATATATAT
>NW_012107919.1:5688247-5697047 GCF_000951045.1 Mandrillus leucophaeus
CTTTCTCAGTGCATTATATCTGGGTTTATTTATTGCCAGTGGTGTTGACTTTGATTACTTGGTTAAGTTGGTGTCTGCTGCATTTCACTACTATAAACTTACTATCATTCGTTTGTAGTTATTAAATATCTTAGGGGACACATTTTGAGGCTATAGAAAGTGTTTCTCTTCAAACTTTCACCTACTAATTTTGGCATTCATTGATGGATCTTGTTTCTGTGGGACACAATTATTACTATGGTGTTTGCCTAAAGGTAATTGTCTATTTCCTTTCTCTTGTACCTTTATTAACTATACTTCTACACTAAGGATTTTCCTTTATTTCTCATTTATTTATTTAACCAAGCATTTATTTCCGCTAGTCCGGACTCATAGATATTTATGTATTCCATAGGTTATAATCCAATATTGCCATTTATTTCATTACTCAAATTGTTCTAGATTTGGCTCTTGTTTTTTCAGTTGGCCCCCATCTTTTAGTGAACATGTCCTTACTTTCTGCTAGCACAAGATATTCAGGTTCATTTTGTATTTTTCTGATCTTAGCCCTGGAACTAACCATTTCTCCTGGGGGCCCTGGTTCCTTTCAATGGGGAAAGGTGTTTAGAAACCACGATCTGCGTGCTGCATGTGCATTACTACTAGGATGCCATTATTTCTAAGCCCCCTTGGCAGACGGAGTTGGGAAAGATATTTGTGTACTTTAGCTCACATATATACCATATCTGTAGTTCTCTATCTATCTATTATCTATACCTATCTATCTATATCTATATGTTAGAAAAGATATTTGTGTACTTTAACTCACATACATACCATATCTGTAGTTCTCTATCTATTATGTCTATATCTATCTATATCTATATGTTAGAAAAGATATTTGTGTACTTTAATCCACATACATACCATATCTGTAGTTCTCCATCTATTATGTCTATACCTATCTATATCTATGTGTTAGAAAAGATATTTGTGTACTTTAACCCACATACATACCATCTCTGTAGTTCTCTATTATCTATCTATCTATCTATCTATCTATCTATCTATCTATCTATATCTATCTATCTATCTATCTATCTATATCTATCTATCTATATCTATATCTCTACCTATCTATCTAGCCATGAGTTTATGCTGATACCTCAGATTCCAGTACAACACTACAGTGTTCTCTGTAGTCTAGGGGTCCCCAATCCCTGGGCCTTTGATTGGTACCCTGTCCATGGCCTGTTAGGAACTGAGCCACACAGCAGGAGGTGAGCAGCAGGTGAGGGAGCATTCCCACCTGAGATCCACATCCCGTCAGATTAGGGGTGACATTAACTTCTCATAGGAGCACGAACCCTGTTGTGAACTGCACATGTGAGGGATCTAGGTTGTGTGCTCCTTATGAGAATCTAATGCCTGATGATCTGAGCTGGGACAGTTTCATCCCAAAACCATCCCCCTACCCAACCCGTTCATGGAAAAATTGTCTTCCAGGAAACCTTTCCCTGATGCCAAAATGGCTGGGACTCCTGCTTTAGTTTTTACTCTTTCCTTATTTTTAAATTCTTTCCCTGGCAGTGAGAAACCCATTCTTATTTTCTTCAGTATATTTGCCTGTTTGTCCAATTTTAGCACACCCATTGTTTCAGAATTGCCAAACCATAAACCTTTGAGAAACACATTTACTTGTAATATTACAGAATTTATGCATGCATAAACTCTATTTCTGCATAAAAACTATTTATGCATGCATAATAGTTCTTTGTGTCTTTAGCCTTACAATATCCATCCAAGACAGTGTTCTCCAAACCTAGTTCTTTTCTTCCCCATTCCCTTGAATATGGTTATATTATTTATTTGCACTATTGGCAGATCATGTGTTCTTGTTTCTGTTCCATTTTGGGCTCCCCCTGGATCCTGCTTGGTTTTTATTGTTTATTATTTTGTGTATGTGATGGATACGTGAAACATTGCTATGATTCTAAGAGTAAGAGCTCTTAAATATATATACTTAGAAAAATGTCTTGCCCTCCTCATCCCTGATAACCTGTTTTGATTCCTCCATTCTTTCCATCCTTTTCTCACCTTACTCCATCATGTAACCAACCTCTCTAGTTTCTGCTTTACCCTGTCTGTATCTCTTCTACACAAAAGAGTTGATATTTTTTCAAATTTCTTTTTTTCCTATTTGAAGGGTAGCGTATTATAGATTTTTTTTGTGCTTTGCTTTTTAGTGTAACAATATGTACTAGAAATCAAAGTGTAATACTCTTTGTACTTACAATTAAAATATATGATAGCTCTGGAATAAAAAAAAAAAGTTTCAAAATAGTGTGTTCTTTAAAGAACACTGCTTAAATTTAAACCTTTAAAATGTTCCAATTTTACATCCATTTGTATTTCTGGCGAAGGATCAAATATTTTAACTTTGTGTACTCTGGGCAATGTTCACCATTGTCAAGCTCAGCTTTCCTTGAAGGTCAGCAGGCCTGACATCTGACATGAAGTCACGAAAATTGTCTCTCTGTTTCCGCAGTTGGAAACTATGCACACTGTTGGAAAAAACTGGAAATGACTGGCTGTGTTTGGTTTGGACAACTCATCCAAACGAGAGGGAGCCCAGCACGAGTTCTGCTTGAGTGATGTCTGAAAATCTGGCCTCTCAGTCTACCTTAAAAGCCTACCTATTTGACTTTGACTAGAGTTCAGATACATAAACCAAATATCTTTGCTTTGGCTTCTCTTGAGTCATAGCAATCTATGCCTCATCAAGAGTATGAAGTTTGGAAGAACAAAGAAGCAATTGAGCATCCTAAACCCAACTGTTAGTTTTGGTTTTGGGGAATGTCAATGAAAAGACTTAAAGTTGTTTTATTAATCATGTTTTCTTGGTATTTTCTGGGGTTAGCAGGAATTTGAGTAGAAAAAGTTGTCTTTCTGTTGTCAATATGAAAAATTTATACCTACCAATGCCAACTTTTAAATTTAGGATTTTTAAAATTACACTTTTATAAAAGAAAACACTTATCCAGGAAAGTAGATGTCAATTAATATTTTAAAAGATTGATGTGTTTGAATATTAAGAAAGCCAATTATATTTTGGTCTGTCAGTTAAAGAGATTTTACTGTGTTTATAATATAGTATTTCAAAACCTAGTTTAGCGATATATTTGTATATAGAAAGATTAACAGCTTGAAAATTATATCTTCATGAAGAAATAAAGAATAGAGTGCTTTATTTAAAAGTTATAGCTTTTCAACCAAATCTGGAAATACTATATATTTGTCCACCTCCATCAAGAATGAAGGAAATTCTCTGGGTAGAAAGGCCTTACAAAAATTTCATAATCTCTAAGTTTAGAGTATTGAGAATTAGAGAACCAAATTATCAAGATGGTTGCCTTCACTCTCTACTAGCTCTTTATATATAAGTACTTTGATATGGTCAAAATTTCTACTTCTAAATCTATTTTGAGATACTTGTATGGTCCTAGAACAAATTTCTTGTACAAAAGAAGCATCTGTGAAGCATTAAAAGGGCAATTGCCGAGGCCCCATCCCCAGAGACTTTGATTTCGGTCCTGAAATCTGTATTGTTAACAAGAGCTGGTAGTTAAGAAACAGTGTACTAGAGTGGAAGGGGACATGAAGATCATCTAGCCTAACCCACTTGTTTTACAAATGAAGAGGTTGAGACCAAGACAGAAGTCAAAGCCAAAATATTGTTACTTATTCATTCAAAAAATATTTAAGGGACACCCATACTCGATGCATGAGGCACTGAGAATGTAGTGGCAAATATGACAGAGTGAGCCTTGCCTGTATAGTCTCATGGGGATTCAGGGTTCATGGCAGAAGTAAGATTATGCAAACCGAATTACGTCCTAAATCAGAGTTCCTGCTATTCTAATACGCAGCTTTTGCCTTAGTTTGGGTTATCATTACAGTCCTTGAGAAAGACATATCATCACTGCAACGTTTGAAACTGCAGGCAAGGGGAATATCATAGAGGTAGATTTTACCATGGGATGACCCTCATGGTTTACTTTTAATTTTTATAAATAATTTTACAAGTAAAATATATAAATTGTATATTCTTTTAAAATAATACTCATCCTTCAGATTTTTCCCATGTTCTTGAAAAGTCTGTTACATTTGCAATAGTTATAATTCCTTACTGGCTTCCACCTCTGAAAAGTTTTGGGGTTACATTGAAATGTTGACAACTGGGAAACACTTGCCCCTTAACCATCCCCAACTTCTAACACTCACATTAGGGTTAACTCACATTGTGAGCCCTAAGCACTGTCAAGCTCAATCGTTTCCTTATGTTGCTTATGATGGGTAAGGCAAGCTCATCTGTGGTCAAACTTATGTAACTTTTTCTTATAAAAAATGCATTGTTTTGTTTTGCGTACAGTAGGGTAAATAATATGGACATTAATACACAAAGTTCCTTTGTGTTTTTCCTTGAAAGTTGGCTTGATGAATGTATTCTGTGTGGACTTTAAAGGTTTGGAAATGAAGCAGACATCAAGTTAATTATTTCAGCATATTAAGCCTCTGTATGATGTGAAAAGACAGAGTTCATAACTAAAAACTGAGAGTTTGGAGATTAATTTAAATTCCAGAACTAATATATAGTCTCACTATTGCTAACTCTAAAATCTGGATTCAATAAACTTCTGCTTTCCGAGTCTTTACCAAGATTCCTTTCTTAACTTGTATTCCTGTCTTAGAAGCATTCAGTCCCAATCAAATTCTATTGGGTGAATGAATAGTGAATTATAGTAACATAGTTTTCAAGCAAAATCTAAACAGAATGTTAAAGAATTTTAGTAAATGATTAGTTTTAATATCTATCATTTATGTTGCAGATTTCATTGTAGGCTTATAGTGGGGATTTCTCAAGCATACTAATAACAGTATTAACATTTCATTTCGTATTAATAGATGATACAATATATTAAAATAAATTTTAAACTTCAAATTGCTTCACTCTTTCTGATTAAATTGTCACTCATATTTGGATAGAATTTGGATGGAATTTTGTGCAAAATTTTTTAAAGACCAAAGGCATGAAAAGTTATTCCATTGAATATCATAAAGTTTGCATATTTATTCAGACCTTCTTAACCTTGCAAGTCTGTTAAAAGTGGTATGGAAATTGTTCATGAACAGGCTTCCTCATTAGATTTTTGGCACCTTTATACTAGTACCAGCCAGAATCCTGAAGAGCAAAGGCAAAATTGGAACACATTTATCTGAATATTTCAGAATCTCCAATGAGGTTACTTCTAAAAGCCAGGAAACGGTCATGGGGATTCTTTTATTCCTGCTGCTTCTTCTATAAAAATCTTTCATTATCCAAATTCATTATGGAAAAAAATTGCTACCTCCAAATATGCTTTATTTGTAGAATATCTGTGCACAAACTTTTTGGTTGAGTTTCGGGTCTAGAAAACAATCTTATTAAACACGGCGGCCATCCAAGTGCAATTTAAAGATCCCATGGCAATTTTCAAAAGGAGCAAGGATTAATCCCAAATCCTGGCCAATATCAATAAAACTGCTTCTAATTTCCACAGTCCCGTTTGAGCTACTGTCAAGAGCACAATGGGTTTCTCCATTAGCATACATAGTTTCTCACTACCAATGTTTAACTCATTACTTTGTAAAGCACTTTAAAGTACTTTAAAATACTCCAAGTATGAAAACTGCTCTTTAAAAACAGTCCTGTGCTGTTCTGCTCCATATCAGAATAACCTACCTAATCCACCTGAAATAACATTAATGATTCCTAAACTCGAAGCTTTACAAAGGCATTTTTCCTCACCAATTCTAAATAAAATACATGGC
Organism: Mandrillus leucophaeus; assembly: GCF_000951045.1. Classification (NCBI taxonomy): domain Eukaryota; kingdom Metazoa; phylum Chordata; class Mammalia; order Primates; family Cercopithecidae; genus Mandrillus; species Mandrillus leucophaeus. The sequence continues at coordinate 5,694,098 of NW_012107919.1, forward strand.
ACCATGTAGATTACTTTCAACCCATATCTAATTAACACACTATGGTTTATACTTATTTTTTGAAAATGGCCATGAGTGATCTAAGTTCCCTCCTTGACTAAAAACATCTTGATAACAGGATCCACTTTTGAGTTATCTCTCTGAGAGTCAGTCATATTATATATTTTAAAGTAGCTACTTAATTAATATTTGGGATAAAAATGGTCATTTATTGATTTTTTCAAATATCCATCCCATCCATCTATCGTTCACATGTGGCAGTCATGAGCCAGGCACTAACAATAAAGAGATACATTTAAATTTTTTTCTTCAACTTTTATTTTTAAGTTCAGGGGTACATATGCCAGATGTGGAGGTTTGTTACATAAGTAAATGTGTGCCATGGTAGTTTGCTGCACAGGTAATCCCATTACCTAGATATTAAGCCCAGCATCCATTAGCTATTCTTCCTGATGCTCTCCCTCCCTCCACTGCCCCCCTAAAAAAACGGGTTCCACTGTGTGTTGCTCCCCTGCAATATGTCCATGTGTTCTCATCATTCAGTTCCCACTTATAAGGGAGAACATGTGGTGTTTGGTTTTCTGTTCCTAAGGATAGTGACTTCCAAGTCCATTCATGTCCCTACAAAGGACATGATCTTATTTTTTTACAGCTGTGTAGTATTCCATGATACGTATGTACCACATTTTCTTTACCCAGTCTGTTATCGATGGGCATTTGGGTTGATTCTATGTCTTTGCTATTGTAAACAGTGCTGCAATGAACACATGTGTGCATATGTCTTTATAATAAAATGATTTATAGTCCTTTGGATATATACCTAGTAATGGGATTGCTGGGTCAAATGGTATTTCTGCCTCTAGGTCTTTGATGAATTGCCACACTGTCTTCCACAATGATTGAACTAATTTACACTCACACCAACAGTGTAAAAGTGTTCCTTTTTCACCACAACCTCGCCAGAATCTGTTGTTTTTTGAGTTTTTAATAATACCCATTCTGATTGGCATAAGATGGTTATCTTCTTGTGGTTTTGATTTGCATTTCTCTAATGATCAGTGATGGTGAGCTTTTTTTCATATGTTTGTTGGCTGAATGTATGTCTTCTTTTGAGAAGTGTCTGTTAATGTCCTTTACCCACTTTTTAATTAGGTTGTTTGTTTTTTCTTGTAATTCTTGTAAATTCCTTGTGGACTCTGGATATTAGACCTTTCTCAGATAGATAGACTACAAAATTTTTCTCCCATTCTGTAGGTTGTCTGTTCACTCTGATGGTTGTTTCTTTTGCTGTGTAGAAGCTCTTTAATTAGATCACATTTGCCAATTTTTGCTTTTGTTGCAATTGCTTTTGGCATCTTCATCATGAAATCTTTGGCTGTGCCTATGTCTTGAATGGTATTACCTAGATTTTCTTCTAGGGTTCTTATAGTCTTGGGTTTTACATCTAAGTGTTTAATTCACCTTGAGTTAATTTTTGTATCTGGTGTAAGGAATTGGTCCAGTTTTAATTTTCTGCATATGGCCAGCTAGTTCTCCCAGCACCATTTATTAAACAGGGAATATTTTTCCCATTGCTTGTTTTTTGTCAGGTTCGTTGAAGATCCAATGGTTGTAGATGTGAGGTCTTCTTTCTGAGTTCTGCATTCTGTTACATTGGTCTATGTATCTGTTTTTGTACCTGTACCATGCTGTTTTGGTTACTGTAGACTTGCAGTATAGTTTGAAGTTGGGTAGCTTGATACCTCCAGCTGTGTTCTTTTTGCTTAGGCTTCTCATGGTTATTCAGGCTCTTTACTTATTCCATATGAATTTTAAAATAATTTTTTCTAATTCTGTGAAGAAAGTCAGTGGCAGTTTAATAGGAATAGCATTGAATCTATGAATTACTTCGGGCATTATGGCAATTTTAACAATATTTATTCTTCCTATCCATGAGCATGGAATGGTTTTCCATTTGTTTGTGTCCTCTCTGATTTCTTTGAGCAGTGTTTTGTAGTTCTCCTTGAAGAGGACCTTCGCTTCCCTTGTTAGCTGTATTCCTAGGTATTTTATTCTTTTTGTAGCAGTTGTGAATGGGAGTTCATTTATGATTTGGCTCTCTGTCTGTCTGTTGTTGGTGTATAGGGATGCTAACAACTTTTGCACATTGATTTTGTATCTCGAGACTTTGTTGAACTTGCTTATCAGCTTAAGAAGCTTTGGAGTTGAGATGATGAGGGTTTCTAGTCATAGGGTTATGTCAGCTGCAAACAAAGATAATTTGACTTCCTCTCTTCCGATTTGAATACTCTTTCTTTCTCTTGCCTGATTGCTTTGGTGAATAGCAGTGGTGAGAGAGGGCATCCTTGTCTTGTGCAAGTTTTCAAAAGGAATACTTCCAGCTTTTGTCCATTAAGTATGATATTGCTATGGGGTTGTCATATATGGCTTTTATTATTTAGAGGTATGTTTATTTAGTGTCTTTAACATGAAAAGATGTGGAATTTTACAAAAGGCCTTTTCTACATCTATTGAGATAATCATGTGGTTTTTGTCTTTAGTTCTGCTAATGTGATGGAATCACATTTATTGATTTGCATATGTTGAACCAACCTTGCATCCCAGGGATAAAGCCTACTTGGTTGTGGTGGATAAGCTTTTTGATGTCCTGTTGGATTTGGTTTGCCAGTATTTTATTGAGAATTTTTGACATTGATGTTCAAGAATATTGGTTTGAAGTTCTTTTTTTGTTGTTGTATTTCTGCCAGGTTTTAGTAACAGGATAATGCTAGCCTCATAGAATGAGTTAGAAAGGAGTCCCTCCTTTCTGATTTTCTGGAAGGGTTTTGGTAGAAATGGTACTAGCTCTTCTTTGTACCTCTGGTAGAATTCAGCTGTGAATCCATTTGGCCCTGGCCTTTTTTTGATTGGTAGGCTATTTATTACCGCCTCAATTTCAGAACTTGTTATT
>NW_012107919.1:5697162-5715942 GCF_000951045.1 Mandrillus leucophaeus
TTTTTTTTTTTTTTCAGATAGAGTTTTGCTCTTGTCACTCAGGCTGGAGTGCAATGTTGCAATGGCACAATCTCAGCTCACTGTAACCTCCACCTCCCTGGTTCACGTGATTCTCCTGCCTCAGCCTCCCAAGTAGCTGGTATTACAGGCACCCACCACTACATCCAGCTAATTTTTGTATTTTTAGTAGAGATGGGGTTTCACCACTTTGGCCAGGCTGGTCTCAAACTCCTGACCTCAGGTAATCCACCTGCCTCTGCCTCCCAAAGTGCTGGGATTACAGGTGTGAGCCACCACACCTGGCCTATTTTATTAAGTTTTTTTCAAAAAAACAGCTCCTGGATTTGTTGATTTTTTGAAGGGTTTTTCATGTCTTTATCTCCTTCAGTTCAGTTCTAATCTTGGTTGTTTCTTGTCTTCTGCTAGTGTTGGGTTTTGTTTGCTCTTATTCTCTAGCTCTTTTAGTTGAGATGTTAGGCTGTTAACTAGAGATCTTTCTAGCTTTTTGATGTGGGCATTTAGTGTTGCAAGTTTCCCTCTTTACACTGCTTTAGCTGCATCCCAGAGATTCTGGTACATTGTCTGTTCTCGTTAGTTTCAAAGAACTTATTGATTTCTGCTTAATTTCATCATTTGCCCAAGAGTCATTCAGGAGCAGGTTGTTCAATTTCCATGTAGTTGTGTGGTTTTGAGTGAATTTCTTAATGTTGAGTTCTAATTTGATTGCATTGGCCCGAGATACTGTTTGTTATGATTTCAGTTCTTTTGCATTTGCTGAGGACTGTTTTACTTTCAATGTGATCTATTTTAGACTTAGTGCCATGTAGAAATGAGAAGAATGTATATTCTGTTGTTTTGGGGTGGAGAGTTCTGTAGATATCTGTCAGGTCCAATTGATCCAGAACTGCATTCAGGTCCTGAATATCTTTGTTAACTTTATGTCAATTTTCTCACAGTGGGGTGTCCCACTATTATTGTGTGGGAGTCTAATGTCTAATGTCTCTTTGTAGGTCACTAAGAAAACATGTTTTATGAATCTGGGTGCTCCTGTATTGGGTACATATATATTTAGGATAGTTAGCTCTTCTTGTTGAATTGATCCTTTACCATTATGTAATATCCTTCTTTGTCTTTTTAAATCTTTATTGGTTTAAAGTTTGTCTTCTCAGAAATTAGGATTGCAACCCCTGCTTTTTTCTGTTTTCCATTTGCTTGATAAATTTTCCTCCACCCCTTTATTTTGAGCCTATGTGTGTCTTTGCATATGATGGATCTCTGAAGCAGGAGAATCACATGAACCTGGGAGGTGGAGGTGGCAGTGAACCGAAATCATGCCACTGCACTCAAGCCTGGGCAATAGAGCAAGACTCTATCTTTAAAAAAAAAAAAAACTGTTGAAGATTGGCCACAGTCTCTTCTGGCTTGTAGGGTTTCCACTGAGACGTCTTCTGTTAGTTTGATGGGTTTCCCTTTAGGTGACCTGGCCTTTCTCTCTGGCTGCCCTTAACATTTTTTCTTTCATTTTGACCTTGGAGAATCTTATTATGATGTGTCTTGGGGTTGATCTTCTCATGGAGTATCTTACTGGGGTTCTCTGCATTTCCTCAATTTGAATGTTGGCCTATCTTGCTAGGTTGGGGAAGTTCTCCTAGATGATATCCTGAAGTATGTTTTCCAACTTGGTTCCATCTCCCCATCTCTTTCAGGTATCCCAATCAGTAGTAAGTTTGGTCTTTTTACATAATCCCATATTTCTCACAGGTTTTGTTCATTCCTTTTCATTCTTGTTTCTCTATTCTTATCTACCTGTCTTTTTTCAGAAAGATAGTCTTGAAGCTCTGAGATTCTTTCCTCTGCTTGGCCTGTTCTGCTATTGATACTTGTTAGCTTTGTGAAGTTCTTGTGCTGTGTTTTTCAGCACCATCAGGTTGGATATGTTCTGCTCTGAACTGGCTATTCTAGCTATCAGCTCCTGTATTGTTTCATCGTGATTTTTGGTTGCTTTGCATTGGGTTACAACATGCTCTTTAGCTCAGCGAAGTTCGTCATTACCCACCTTCCAAAGCCTACTTTGGTCGGTTCAGCCATCTCAGCCTTAGCTCAGTTCTGTGCCCTTACTGGAGAGACGTTGCTGTCATTTGGAAAGGAAGAGGCACTCTGGCTTTTTGAGTTTTCAGGATTTCTGCATTGATTCTTTCTCGTTTTTGTGGGCTTATCTACCTTTGATCTTTGAGGTTTGCTGTCCTTTGGGGTTTTTGTGGGGTCTTTTTTGTTTATGTTGTTGTTGTTTTCTGTTTGTTTTTCTTTAAACAGTTATGCTATTCTTCCATAGGGTTGCTGCAGTTTACTGGGGGTCCACTCCAGACCTCAGTTGCTTCAGTTTTTCCCTGTACCTGGATATATCGCCAGTGAAAGCTGCAAAACAGCAAAGATGGCAGCCTGCTCCTTCCTCTGGAAGCTCTATCCTGGAGGTGCACTGACCCGTTGCCAGAGGGAATGTGCCTGTAGGAGATGGCTAGAGACCCCTGCTGGGAGGTCCCGCCCACTCAGGAAGAATGGGATTAGGGACCCGCCCCAAGAAGCCCTCTAACTGCCCTTTGGTAGAGTAGGTGCTGGGAGTCCCTTCCTCGCCTGGACCATTTGTATTTTCCAAAGTTGGCAGTCTGGAATGGTTGAGTTTACCAAACTGCAGAGATGACGACTGCCTCTCCCACTGTGAGCTTCATCCCAGGGAGAGATCAGAACTTTGTCTGTAGAACCCTTGCTGGAGTGGCTGAAGCCCCTGCAGGGAGAACTTGCCCAGTGAGGAGGAATAGATTGAGGTCCCACTTAAAGAAGCAGTCTCGCCATGATCTGGCAAGGCAGCTGTGCTATGCTGCAGGGAACCTCTCCTTGTTCAAACTTCTTGTATTCTTCTAAGCTGGCAGGCTGAAACCAATAAATTTAAATTTAAAGAGATAAAAATAAGTAAATAAAGATAAAGAAAAAGAAATTGATTGATTTATTCTGCCTTCAGAAGCTCTTACATGATGTAGGAAAATAAATAATACAATACAATCAAAGTCAAAATTCCTTAAGCAGAAGGTCTTATGAGAGAGAACACAAAGGGAAGGCAACTGGAGCTTTACAGATGACTTCCTAGACTAGAGATATCTGATGCGGGTCTTTAGGGTTAAGCCATTAATAGCAAGGCCAAATAGGGGAAGAGCATCTCCTGCAGAGAAAAAAAGAATAAGCAAAGGCTGGCTGTTGAGAGAATTGCAAGTGCTTAGTATGACTATAGCGGTAGTCTCAGTGGGAGCAGGACATCCATCCATGGGGGATGTTTTGAAAAATTAATGGGGAATTTTCTTGGTCCCAGTAATTAATTAAATATTGTCCCAAGTTCAAGTTTGGACAAGTTAGGGATGTCCCTTCAGGCATTTTTGTCAATGAAAAACCTCTTTGTAACTGTCTTGGCATAGAGCGTAACTCCATATTTACATATAAAACAAAATATTTTTGCACAGTTTTAATGCACACTAAATTTTCCAGGGACACAATTACATAAATTAAGGAAAGATCGTGTTTTGCTATGTTTGGAACTTATCAAGAGTCATTCATCACTTCAGAAAATAACATCAAAGATGCAATATAGCTCTTGGTGTCTGAGTTGCCAATTCAGCCATCTGTATTAATCTGTATTTGTAGGTATTGCAGTCAAGGTGATACTATTTTTAAGCAAAAGTGTCTAACAACTTTAAGTTCCCCAATGTAGTTGTGCCATAGCATTTTAGGTTGTTTTATTGTATGTTACTTTCCTTTTAGTTTTCCTTTAATGATAGATACCTAGGACACTTTTTTAAAAAATCAATGAGAAGATAGATTATTTTATTTATGAGTTTCATTTCAGGATAGTGAAAGTGTATTACAAAATACTGGTTGTAACAAAGGGGACATTAGGTTGTAGAGGACAGAATGGGCTGGTATGTCAGTAGCATCTCTTCCCCAAAGACCTCAGTTGTGACATGTGAAACTCTAATTGCTATGTGATGTTTCCAGTTGTAAGGGCCTGATTATGGTTTAATGCTTGCTGAAAAAATAAATGAGCAAAATCAAGTTAGGAGACCACTTATTTTTCCCTGCATGAAACATTTTAATGTGACTTTACACTTATATTTCCCTGGCTATTTCGGCAACATAAAAGGCCCGGTCCATATCAAGACCCAAGTGAATAAATTCAAGAGCTGTTTTTATCTTAACTTTTCTAACTATTCATTTGGCACCATTCAGAGATGGTAACTATAATACCAATGATATTAACGAACTAGCATTTAGTAAGCACCTACTACATGCTAAAGACTGGGCAAAATATTTTCCATAGCAAATCTCCTAGCCTTGCAATTAACATGTAAAGGTAAACACTTTTATCATTACTTTATATATGAACAAATGGAATCAAGTGACATTCCTGGGGCCACATCAGCTTTAAGTGTCTAAGTAGAGGAAGGATCCAGGGCCAAATGTACTTGGATGCAGAGTTCATCTTCTTTCTATGACACCAAACTTTGCATATGTAAAAATAGTGTTCTCTTCTGGGTTTCTGTGATTTCACACATTCTGGGCAGGTAAGATTTTAAATGGACAAACTGCAGCACATGGGTGTGAAATCTGTTCCCACTTGAAACTGTGATAGAAAAATAGCTAGGAAAGAAACAACTTAATATTCATTAGCTACTATATGGCATCATGACAAAATGGCAAGATCTTAGGTCTCTCCATGAATTATAATGAAAGCATACAAGATATGAACATACTGGTGTTTGATTTATCCATGGATAACTAATATTGCTTCAAATTTGGAGTTACTTGAATAGATGTTTTGGGTTTAACTCTGACATCGCCCAACATTGGTTGAAACATGGGGTGTGATTATGACGTATTAAAGGAAAAATTAGTACCTGACCATATTGTCCTTGGGAAGAAATTACTTTTCTTTCTAGTCTCTCTTTTTAAAAAACAAAGGAAGAAGACACGATATTGAAATGTTCACTTCAAGATATTGAAGTTAGGGATTTCCTTATGGCAAAGACAAGTGACTTATCCCATAATAATGGGATACGAATGGCAAATGAATACCTCTTATCAAAAACACTTAGAATAAAGATTTCAAGTAAGTTATGAAAAAAAGTGTTAGAGCTGAACAAGATGTGCTTTAAATTTGCTTTACTATGCAGAATTTAAGCACCTGTTGAGATTTTACACTGATTTCATATTATTTCCCTTCTCCCCACCCCACCCTCATAATCATCACCACAACCCACATGTGGAGATTATTGAGTAGAAAAATGGTCGACTTCAGAACTGGAGAAACTTAGATTGACATTCTGGGTCTGGATGGGAGACCTGGAGCAAGCTGCTTTTCTTCCATTAGCTGCATTTTTTCTGGAAAGTGGGAATAATTCCATGTGTAAGCAGAACTAAGCCTGGCACAAGGCATGTGCCCAGTAAATGGCAGCTATCACTGAACATGGTAAATACCAAGGAGAACAAGGGGCATAAGCCATGGTCCCTGGTCTTAAGCAACTTAAAATTTATTTGGAATATAAGGACTCATACATAAAAGATAAATGCTAATAGATCACAGACTACACTAGTTGCATAATGAGTCAGACAGACAATAAATATTGAAGGCGTTCCCACGGGCAGGATCAGTCAAGCAGAGCTCCATGGAGAAGCAGGGTCTGGCAGTGGGACTCAGGCATGGTCAGGAAAAGCAGAAAAGTGTTCCTAGCACAGGGCTGGCACCCAGGGGCCAAACAGGCACAGTAGGCCAGCACCAACAATACTTTTAGGCATCCACAAAAATCTTTTGTTATTTCTCTCACAGAAGAAAAACAATGAGTCTAATATAATATATGTAATATAATAATATAATAATCAACCCAGCCTGGATTAGATTTGCCTTTATACTAACACAGTTGTAAAGTATAATTTTTGTATTTTTTTCATGGCAGAAGGGGCCCATGAAGGCACATGTTTCTGGGGTCCACCTAAGTCGTAAGGCAGCCCTGCCAGAGAGGAATCAGGGAAGCTTTTTCCAGAAATTTATGCCACTCCCTCTGTTGGCTTATTCTTCAAAGTTTGTGAATCAAACCAAGATGCAACAGTATGCCATATGATCAAATCATATGTTATTTTAAAGAAAGGTTTTCATGGCATGTGAAATTATCTTTCTTTCAGTTCATCCAAACTTGCCTGCCATTCTACCTCATAAAAATCTTCCAAGCTGATTCTGACTCCCAGGGCCTTCAGAGGCAAACTCTTCAATCCAAAGGGATTCAGAAGGATGTGGTCCCTCTTAGTGCCTGTGTGTTCTTGGGCTGCCACCAGATGCTCAGTGAGACAGATGTCACCCATTCCCTTCCTACAGAAGAAGCAGACAAACAGTCAGAGCTGCTAACTGGAGTCCCTGAATTCCTAGCATTTTATTTACTCCCACTGGAGAACAAGCAGTCATGCCATCCCTCATTGGAGAAGCAGGGGAGAAATACTAAATCTGAGGATATTTTTGTTTTACATAAAAGACTGAGAATTATGGATCATATTTCTTTCTTTCTTGGTTTCAGAAGGGAATATTATGTTTCTATGCCTGCTCTCCCCAAATCTATTACTGATATCAGTAAATTAATAAGTGGATTAGATGAATTAAATCTTTTTTTCTGAACTCTTCCTAGGTAAGAATCATAAAATATCAGAGCCAAAGGAGATCATAGATACTATCTTATTCTTTCCCTCCACCTTTTTTCTCTTATGTGGTGATTGACCTCTTTTAGGATATTTTGGGGTTTTTCTTCTTTTGCCTACCTTGTAAGTGTGGTGTTCATCAGGTTTCTGTATTCTTCCTCTTTCTCTTTTTATCCTATCAGCTTTTGAGGAGTAACTTCCAAATTGTTCCTGCTTGTGCATCTATATGAGTTCTGCTCCTCTAAATAATCCTGACCCGTCCACCCACAAACAAGAATGGCAAAGCTCTACAGTGGGCGCCGACCATGTCTTCAAGCCAGCATCACTCAGACCACCTCTTCCTGATGTTATAACCTCTTCTTCCTTTATCTCGTTGGCCCTCCAATTTTTAGTTAACTTCACACTGCATCTTTCAATACTCATTTCAGACCCTTCTTGAATTTTTTTTTCACTTTTAGCCCATATCCAATGACCTATCATCTTCTCAACTTTTATAAACTACTTTAGACTTAACTCTTCCACGAGGCCTTGCTATTGTCTAATCTTAGTTTCCATTCTGGTCCAATGACTCATGTTCCACTGCTCCTGCTAATGGCTGTTTCTATGTCCTGGCCTAGTTCCATGGACTCACACATGACCATTTTCATCATCCTCTCTGTAAAGAGAAGAAAATCGGAAAAATGGCTCCATGTATCATATCTATACTACGATGTATTAGTCTGTTCTCACACTGCTAATAAAGACATACCCGAGACTGGGTAATTATAAAAGAAAGAGGTTTAATTGACTCACAGTTCTACATGGCTGGGGAGGCCTCACAATCATGGCGGAAGGCAAGGAGGAGCAAGTCACATCTTAAATGCCAGCAACCAAGAGGGCTTATGCAGGGGAACTCCCATTTATGAAACCATCAGCTCTTGTGAGACTTATTCACTATCACGAGAACAGCATGGGAAAGACCCACCCCCATGATTCAATTACCTCCCACTGGGTTCCTCCTATGACATGTGGGGATTATGGGAGCTAGAATTCAAGATGAGATTTGGGTGGGGACACAGCCAAACCATATCATATGACTTCTAAATCATTAGGTCAAACTTATCTTGACATTCTCTCATTCAGCTCTTGATGGACAATTTCCTGCTAGTGGTCCCATGATTACTTCAGTTGTAAGATGTGCATAGTGGAACTGACCTTCCTCCATGTCCACTCTTTATTTGGTTATTTGGCCTCACCATCCTCCAGGACAACCAAATTTGACACTTTCCTCCTAATTGTCAGTCTTAACTCAGCAAATTCTTCTTCATATACAATATTCCCCCTTATCCTTAAGAGATATATTCCAAGGCCCCCAGTGGATGCCTGAAACTTTGGATGTATATACTGTGTTTTCTCCTATACATATATACCTATGATAAAGTTTAATTTATAAATAAGGCATAGTAAGAGATTAACAACACAATAATGAAATAGAACAATTCTAACAACTTATTGTGAAAAAACATTATGTGAATGTGGTTTGTCTCTCAAAATATCTTACTGTACTGTACCACCCTTCTTCTTGTGATGATGTGAGCTGATACAATGCAGACGTGATGAGATGATGTGAGGTGAAAGAGGTAGGCATTGTGATGATGCGTGAGGCTCCAGTTGGCCTTCTGTGTTACTGAATCTGTGTAACCATCTTTTAATTGCAGCAGATGGCTTGGTGTCACTCATTTCAGGAGATTCCTTGCTTAAGTCTTCACACAGGCCCAATGCTTGCTAGCATAACACGTTGCCGTCAATCAGAACACATTTCTGTTCATATCTTCCACCCACAAATTTAATGCCTTTTCTATATTAACTAAATACTTCTCAAACACCATAACTGTAACTTTTGCAGTTTGAGATGTGATAACAAAGCTGGAATAAATTTCTTTTTCTTTCTTCACAATTTTTTTATGGATAAGAGATTCATTCTTGCTGTAGATCTTAGCAACCTCAGCACACAATTTTTTTTTCTTTCCTTAAGTCGAGAACTTTCACTTTTTCACTTATGGGAAACACTTAATGGCTTCCCTTTGGCAAAGCTGAATTGCCAGGGTCATTACTCTTGTGCTTTGGGGCCACTATGGAGTAAATAAAGGTGACTTGAAAATAAACACTGCAATACTGCAATAGTCCATCTGATAACCAAGTCGGCTACTAAGTGACTAATGGATAGGCAGCATCTACAGCATGCATTCACTGAACAAAGAGATGATTTATGCTCTAGGCAAGGTGGAGCAGGACAGATTTCATCACGCTACTCTGAACAGCACACAATTGAAAACTTAACGAATTGGTTGTTTCTGGAATTTTTCATTCAATATTTTTGGATTGATGGTTGAAGGTATGTAACCGAAACCTTGGAAAGCAAAACTGCAGACAAGGAGGGGACTACTAAAAAGCCTCCTTTTGGATCCACTTCCCCACCCTACCTCTCACTTAGATGATATAAAATTGTTTTGCACATAGATTCTCCTGTTCCCAAAGTTTCTATCTCTCACTAAATTGTACATTATACTATTAGGGTAGCAGTTCCCCAGGGAGGCAAGAAGAGGAAGGGAGTCAAGGCAGAAGGAACAGTGTGAATTGAAGACACAAACATAAACAACTTTGTGTGCATAGGGAACTCCAAGCAATTCTCCACTTTGGCTATATATAACATGGTGGGGCGAAACTGTTGTTACTGGAAAGGTAAAGGGATTGTAGACCCAGGTAGGACAGGACTTTTGTGTTCTCTTAAGATTAGACTTCATGTTTTAGTGAATGAAGAACTATACTATGTTTGCAAATCTGGAGAATAGTCTGATTAGGACTTGGTGACTGTTGGATCAAGGACGTGAAAGAAGCTGAGAGAGAAGATAGTAAATCCAATGAACATGGGAATTGGCTTTTAACCACAGTGGCAGTCATTGTCCTATCCCTACCCAATAGCCAAGCATCTGACCCCTTCTCACTCATAAAATCCTCACAGAGAAAAAGTGCTCAATAAAGACAGGCACTCCCCAAGACCCAAGGGTTAACCCTAATTGGTCTAAGCAAAATTATAATCTCATTCTCTTTTGCTAGTGACTGGCTTAAGGATGGACATATAACCCAGTTTTGACTAGTCTCTTGGAGGCTTCTGGGAAAGATTTCCTCCCTGATAAAAAATATCACGTGGTGCCTACAGTTACAGCAGCTATCCTTTGAACAGAAAGAGTCAAGCTTGGGAGACAAGAGCCAACATGCTGAGGGAAGCAAAGTGGAAGACAGGGAATAGTCCAGGTCCTTGGCAATATCATGGAACCATTAAGTCAACCCTGGTACCACCAGCCTTTGGAATCTCAGTCTTGTAAGATAAATAAATATTCCAATTGTAAACTTTCTTCTGACTGAGTTTCCAATTTTTTGCAGCTGTACCCACCCTAACTGACACGTAATGAGATGATTAACTGAACAGATGCTGGAGCTGAACTTCTTAGGCTCAAGTCTTAGTTGTAGCACTTCTACTAACTGTGTGAGTTTGGGCAAGTGATTTAATCTTTCTGGGCATCAGTTTCCTCATCTGTAAATTTGAAATGATAATAACAGCTCGTAACTCACAGGATTTTTGAAATCAAAAAATATATATATCAAGCACTTAGAATATTCTGGTACATAGTAAGAGCTCAATGAGAGTCATACAACATCTCAATAAATATGTCCTCAATGAATTACATTCTAGATAAAGAAACTGAGTCCCAGACACATTAAGTAACTCATTCATAGTCACCTGGCTAAATTGGGACTGAGATTAGACTAAGACCTAGAGCTAGCAACTGACAAAGTAGGGGTTTTCCTGGAATTCTCCGGGGAGGAAAACATCACAGGCAGTAACACTTCCCTCAGTAGGGTCAGAGGATGTCTGCAGATGACCAGTGTTGAGACCTCATCTCAGAGTAAAATTTAAATTTTTGGAAAAGCTTTTACATTTTAAAATTTATACTTTTTAACATTATGAATCTATCAGTCAATCTTATGCAGAAGTTTTAAGTACACTTTTTTCCTCGTAAAATTTTTCTTTCTTCAATATAATCAATGAAGACTGAAATTAGAAAACTTTTGACATTGAGAATGGTTGCTCGCAGGCCGTATCTTACCAGTGGCTTTTACATTTTTAGTCTTTTAATGGTAGGCTTGGAATTTATTATTTGACATGGGATAATCCACGCTTCTGCACTCTGGAAGATTTCATATAGGAAAACTTTGAAATTGTCCTTCCACCCACCGAAAGAGCATCTGTTATCAATTAAATGTGGAAAGGTAAGCTCTTTTGTATTAAAACTAATTCTAGTGTTCAAGTCTGTGTAAAAACTACTACGAAACACATAATGGCTACTGAATGAACTATGTACATAAATTCAACATCTTATAAAAAATATAAAATACAATACATAATAAAATTCACATTTATTTAGCAATCTGGTATATGATATAATAATATGGTATGGTAAAATACTCATCTAATTTGAAGTTAAAGACCTGGGTTCAAGCCCCAGCTTCAAATGACTGATCAAAACATTTAACTTCTTTGAGATTCAGTTTTCTTAATTGCACAACTGGAAACATGATAATAATAATAACTCATAAATTGGTAAGAGAATACTCTGTATAGAATAAACTGCAAACCCTTATGCAGACATTTCACCTATATGTCACATTGCATAAATAAATTATGACTGTCTTTATTAAAGAGCTATAAACTTTTTGAATGTGGCAAAAATGCTGGGATAAATAGCTCTATATTTCTTTTGACTCTTTATTTTATTATTTCTGCCCTTTACAGGAATTCAGTAAGAAAAACAATTATCATTGTTTACTTGACTTAGTAAATTAGCATGTGTCTCATCTCCACTGCCTACTTAACACTACACCTGGCACATAAGGGGTGTTCAACAAATGTAAATGTTTGCTAAATGTTGACAACTGTTATAAACTTCCAGTGGAATACCTAGGAAATTTTACTAGTGGGAATAAAGATTAGAAAGCTATGGAAAATAAATTAATGAAGAGAAGTAGAAAATCTGAGCAAAAAGATTAAAAAATCAAGGCATTCATATGAATTGGCGGGAAGAGGGATTTCCTAGAGGAGACCCTGGAGAAACCTACTCATCCTCAGCCAGGAGTTGTCTGGTTCTGGTTTGCACAGGCATCTCTGGTCAGCTGTTCAACAGATACTTACTCACTGACTTGCTTCTTTCTCTCTGTCCTGTTGGGTTGTCATCTCTCTAGTTCCTCCTGACTTCTATCTTCTTTTCATTACCTTGCTCTTACCTGCCCTTCCTCTCCCTTTCTTTCATTGTTTATGAGTATATGCACATTTGCACCTCTGCGTGTTGTATAGAAACACGCATACATGCATACAATCCATATTGAAAATGAAAATCATTTTAAAGTATTTTAAAGAATAACTGACTGATATAATAAAATAATATGGTGTATCTATTAACTGGAGGATCTTTGGTTTGCTTTGCCTTTTTTTTTTTTTTTTTTAAATTTCTGGACACTTCTCCTATCCAAGCAGCAGCTAGGGCATTTCAAACTTTCTGAATTAGGTGAGGAAAATACAGCTAAAGAGAATCTTGCAGGGGTCTTAGCATAGTTACTATATCTGAAAGAGTATGTAACTGGTCAGTGATATTGTTTTTCCCCAGTCCAGAGTTGACAAAAATGGGTCTCATTGAGCTAAAATCAAGGTATGGGCAGAGTTACATTCCTTTCTGGAGGTTCTAGGGGATAATTGGTTTTATTGCCTTTTCCAGCTTCTAGGGGTTTCCATATTTCTTTGCCCATGTCCTCCTCTTTCCACCTTCAAAGTCAATCATAACCAGCCAAGTCTTTCTCACACTGAATCACTGTACCACTGACTTTTCTGCTTCCCTCTTCCACATTTAAATGCCCTTGCGATTACATGGGGCCCACTGGATAATCCAGGATGATCTTCCTGTTTTAACGTCAACTGATTAAATACCTTAATTCTATGTGCAACTTCAATTTCCTTCTGCCATGAAACATAGCATACTCACAGATTCTAGGGATCAGGACATAGGCATCTTCAGGAGGTCATTATTCTAACTACCACAGCTGTATATGATGCCTGGCACAACTTCACAGAATGCCCAAGGCATCACAAGGAATAAGAAAATGTTTTTCCTCATGAAGTTGAGAATAGCAGAGCCAGGGCATGAGATACTGAAGGACCCAGAGAGTTTATACTATCAAACTCAGGAAAATATAGCAGGAGATTTATACAGTGTACCAATGGGTAGGAATGAAAAACCAGGCACCAGGGAGGCCTATGCACATGTCAGCAGCTGCCAGCATGGAAATGTGGCATCCAAGCACAAGACATCCTCTTTTCTCGTGACCCCAGTGACTTTGTGATATTTAATGCCTGGCTCCCTTTCCTTTCCCCCGATGAACTTAGATATAACATCAAGGAGAAAAGGAAACAGGAAACACCAAATCAACTTAGTTTCCTTGGAACTGACTAACACTAATTTTCCAATATCAGTAGTTGGGGGCTATACATAAAAATTAGGTATATTTACAGAAAAAATATCTGATATTTATATTTAATGCACATTAAGCTCTCACACTTTTTAAAAACAAACTAACAAGAGCAGTTTTTTTCTCTAAACCCATTGGGAGTGTGTGATCTCTCCTGTGCTTGTATTTCTCGCATTCATACTTCAGAGACAGAAGGGGAGGGTGATAGACCCCAGACCAGAGCCTGTCCCATGAAGTCCTCATTTCCTTATCCCTTTCATTTCCACATCTTTTTACCTTAAGCATATATTTCTATTTCTAATCCACTTAGGTTATCTTTGAATGTAAAGCAGAGACTCCCATCAGAAAACTCTTCAAAATTCCTGCCATTCCAGAGGCTCACATGAAAGAATATCTATACAGGGCGCTATGTTGCCATTGACGTGAAATTTTACTCTAACAAATGTCAAGGGAGAAGATAATGATGGATACCAAAGATTTCTGCTAGGTGCTTTATACATTATCTCTAATTCCCACAATTCTTCAAAATAAATGTTATTATCCCCAATTATGTATGAGAAAATTGAGATCCTAATTTCCCAAGGTGCACTTTCCCAAAGTACATCATCCTAGGTCCCCTAAAGCAGAGCCTGACACGCAAGGTTGGTGTGCGAGTAGTTTATTTGGGATGTGATCCAGGGAGCAGGACAGAGGGAAAGGAACCAGAAAGAAGGAAAAGCCAGTACATGGATGCATTATAAAGTTGCCCACTTCGGAAGGTGACTGAACTTCATCCCTTCTTAGGAGGCTTGTGAAATGTGGCACATAACTGTGCACCTGGATTAGAAAAGGGAGAAGCATTGATCTTTAGTCTTCTACCTCTGACTGGTCAAGATGACCCCACAGCTGCTTATTCCCTTGCACATTCAGGTTTGCATGTACAAATGTCAAAAGTGTTCCCATGGGCACCCTATGTCTAAGCCCTGGGGCAGGAAGCTAGAAATATGAGTGGAGTGAGGCAGGCACTTACCTCTTTGATCTGTGCAAAGCTGGTTGAAGCCTGTGCAGAAATGGCCGGGACAGCAGTGGTTGTAGTAAAAGGCAGGGCTAGGAAGACATACAGTGATACACGGAGGTAGCTAATACCCGAGGTCATATGACTATTCAATACTTCAAATCAAGCCTGCCTAACTGCAGGGCCTGGGTACCTTCCATAATTCACATGGGTTTCCAAGAAGATATCTGGCTTTGTGGAACTTAAGGATGAGTTTATTATCCTCAGCAATTAGATGAGGATCTGGTATTGATTTTACACTCTATCAGAATTGGAGCATTATACAAGCTCTCTTTGTGTATCTGAAGGTGTGAATTCTTCCCTCATTAACCTCCAAAGTGGGTTTCAAAATAAATATGCTAAATACAGGACTGTAGAACAGCACTATCAAGCAGAAAAATAATGTGAGCTCCATGGGCAATTTTCACTTCTTTAGTATTCACATTAAAAACAGAAAAAGAAGTAAGTGAAATTAATTTTAATAATCTATTTTATTTGACTCACTGTTTCTAAAGTCTTATCTATCATTTCAACATGTAATCAATACAAATGATTGAGATATTTTATGTTTTTTTGTCATAAGTATTCAAAATATGGTGTGTATTTTGCACTTGTGAGCACATCTCAGTTCAGATTAGCTATATTTCAGTAGCCATGTGAGGCTAATGTTACCATCTTGCAGAGTGCAGACCTAGGATATCCTCCTCTTATGAACTGAAGGAGTTAATCTGTGAAAGGCAACACTATTGCACTTTTTCTTGGGATGAGGTGGAGTAGGGAGGATTTTTATACACTCTCCTGACATTATGACTTCAGCCTATATGATTTCTTTCTGAAATAAACAAAATGTCAAATTGACAAGGTTCATGGTCAGAAGTGATTAGAACAGTGATTAGAAGACAAAACCAAGCCATACATGAATCTAATATTTCAAGGTTTATTTCCCCTGTCCACTTGTCTTCAAACTGCAGGACAAGGATTTTTAACTTAGAAAAAAAGAAGAAAGAAAGAAAGTTTTACACATTTGTTCTTAAACCACAGGGTGAGCAATTTAAGATAGTGATTCTAAAATTGAGTTACAAACGAGGTATCTTATGCAACCTGAATTATCATATGTAAATCTCTTTGCCTTTCCTCTTCTAAAAAGCCATATTTTTATTTTCATGGATTTTTATTTCATATAAAGCACATATGTAGTTTACATAAAGTCCAATAAAACATTTGGCAGGTATAGGTATTATAACACAGTGGTTAAGAGCATAGCATTTAGAAATGGTTCTAGGTTCAAGTCCCCAGCTTCACTACCTACTGTGAGTAACTTTGAGCCAGTTACTTAACTTCTTTAAGCCTCAGTTTTATCTTCTCCAAAATGGGAATAACAATTCTTATCTTGCAGGGTTATGGTAAGAATTAAATAAGATGGGATATGTGGGAAACTTGGCACAGTGTCTGCCACATGTTTAGTAGTCAACATACGGCAGCTTTATACTATTAGTGAAAAAAACTAACAATAAGACAGACTTCAAAGTATATACCTTGCCTCCAACATTTCTCATAGTCTTTTGGTTAAGAAACCCATGAATGGAACCACAAATTACTGTGAGTGCCACTACACTTTATGGTGTTAAGAAATTTAGCAATAAAAGGGAATTTTTTCCCCTCAATGCTGTGAAAATTATCATAAAAATCCACAGGCTCAAAGCAACCTCTATGGGAAGGTGGTGTGTGTGTGTGTGTGTATGCGTGTTTTCTGTTCTTTTGTTTCTTAATCCCCATACTGTGGTCTGATTCCCATAACAACTGAAATTAGCACTTTAATTTCCATATTATCTCCTTTATATTACAGATGAATAACGTGCAGGAATAAAGAGGAAGATCTTAGGGGGAATTACCAAAGATGAAAAAAAGTATTATGCTTCATTCTGAACAGTCTTTTATATCCCACACTGACTTATCACTGGCATAGGAAAATAAGTCTCCATCCATTCAGTGTAGAGAAAAATTGGAGAAGTTATCCCTTTGAGAGACACGAGTCTCCTGAGATAAATCACCTGCATTACTTGTTCCATGTCCTCTGTTCACTACCCACTTAAAGCTAAGTGCTTTAGGTACACTTGTTTCTGAATAAAAAAATCTATAGAGTGCAAGTTTTAATAATAATAGTGATGATGATGGTAATAGCTAAAATTTATCAAACGCCGCCTGTGGGCCAGGTGCTAAACATTTCACATGCATTAACTCATTTATTCAACTCTACGAAGTTTCTCACAGATACAGAAACTGAAGAACAGTTTAATAACTTGCCCAATTTTAGTAAGTGGTAGAGCCAGGATTCCAGCAGAGACATTTGACACCAGTGTCCACATGCAGTAACACTGCACAAATCACAAAGGAGACCCAGCGCATGTATAATCTACCAGGAAGTTCTGCTGGCTCTACTTTCAAAACATGTTTCCAGCCCATTCATTGTTCTCCATCTCACCACCACCACCCTAGTCTAGGCCTCCATCGTTCCTTCTCTGGAGAATGACAATGGTTCCAACTAGTCTCTCTGCTTCCATTCTTATCCCCCAACAATCCATGTTCCATGCAGCAACCAAGTGAACATTTTAGAATATAAATCAGACTGTACTCCGATTTTGCTCCAATGCTTAAATCCTTCCACTGGCTTCTCCATTCCTCTAAGAATAAATTCAAAGTCTTCGCCATGGTCTTTCAAACTCTGGGAACCCGTGGCCACCTCAGCTCATCTCTTCCTATTTTCCTCACTGATCACATTATTCTTTATTTTCTTGGGTGAATCTGCTGTTCCCTGTTTGACACACTCATCCCTTACATCTTCACGTAGCTGCATACTTCTTGTCATGCAGGCCAAAAACTTGAATGTCACCTACTGAGAGAGGACTTTCCTCACCACACAAGCTAAAGTCAACCGCTCCCTTCCTACTTCCCCATTTGCTCTCATGACTCCCTGTTTCAGTCTCTTCATAACACTTACCTCTATACAAAATTATTCATTCATTTATTTCTTAGCTTCTTTGTTTTCTGCTTCCCCTCCATCACCAGCAGAATGCAAAGTTCCACAAAGCAGAGATCTTGCCTGTCATATTCCCCACTGTATCTGCCAGACCTAGAACATGGCCTGGCACATAATAGGCATTTATTCTAAATATATGAATAAATTACTTAATGAATGACATGGCCAAAAAACAGTTTCCTTTAAGCACTTGGTTCTCTGGAATCTTCTCATGAATATTCACAAGGTAGTGAGAAATGGGCTATAATGGGAATATAGACCCAGAAGTTATAAATGATTAACTCCAAAAAGAAACAGGGAACCAGACAAAATGTGGTATGTATTGTTGACACTTTTTCCATGGCTCCTGTTGTATCTCTGTCCACTTTATGATTTTTATTCATTTCCTATTTGCTTCCTTTGAAGAAAGAATTTTGAGAGCTTATATACGGGTATTCTGCTGGGTTCTTAACTACATAAATAAATAAGGAATTCTAGGGAGGACTCCATGTTCACACAAATAGTAATAAAACAAATGCCCTCTTTGTGGTCTGTGAAAAGGGTTTCTGAACAATGAGACATTAAGTAATCATTAAGAACAATCTACAGATTTTTAATAGCAAGGGAAAACAATTATATAGGTTTTTGAGAAAAATATGGCCTATCTCAAATATTTAAAATATGCAATAAGATTACTACTAATAATTTAGTACTAATAGTAATAATGGCTTGTATTAGTAATTTAGTAAATTAACCGAATTACTAACAGTAATTTTTAAAGAAGAAAATCGCTAATAGTATTTGCTTCCTGTTAGGGGAATTAAACATTTTTTCCCCCTCCTCCTCCTCCCCCTCCTCCTTCTTCTTCTTCTAAATCTGTCAGCTTAGGTTCAGTTATGATTCAAAAAGAAATCATCCCAAATCTTATTTCTGTCTCATCTTCATGTCCACTGTGGGGTTGGATACAACAGCTCTACATTCTCTTCTCTCTTATTCATGCCTGAAGGATACGCCTCGATTTGGGATACTGCAATCTCGTAACAGAGGTTTAATAAAATAAAGGCTTTTTCTCGAAAGTGGCACATATCCCTTCTCTCACATTTCATTGATCAAAACAAGCCACACTGCCAAATCCTATGTTCTTGGAGAGGAACCATATTCCCCCTATAACGAGAGACCCAAAATATTTAGAAAAATAACCTACCAAAGACCCTTCTGTACTTCACAAATTTTCTATGAGTATATGTAATATTTATTAACAGAAAAATATCTGAGCTGTTGATTTTTAAGGAATTTTACTTATCTTTAAGTAGAAATGCATTTAGCTGCAAATAATAGAAAGCTTGACTTTCAACCGTTTAAAAACACAAAGCCTGATCTTCTCACATATTTATAATATGAGGGTAAGTGGCTTCAAGTCTTGGTTAACAACTCAGTCATCTTAGAG
>NW_012107919.1:5715992-5718862 GCF_000951045.1 Mandrillus leucophaeus
ACAGTAATTTTTAAAGAAGAAAATCGCTAATAGTATTTGCTTCCTGTTAGGGGAATTAAACATTTTTTCCCCCTCCTCCTCCTCCCCCTCCTCCTTCTTCTTCTTCTAAATCTGTCAGCTTAGGTTCAGTTATGATTCAAAAAGAAATCATCCCAAATCTTATTTCTGTCTCATCTTCATGTCCACTGTGGGGTTGGATACAACAGCTCTACATTCTCTTCTCTCTTATTCATGCCTGAAGGATACGCCTCGATTTGGGATACTGCAATCTCGTAACAGAGGTTTAATAAAATAAAGGCTTTTTCTCGAAAGTGGCACATATCCCTTCTCTCACATTTCATTGATCAAAACAAGCCACACTGCCAAATCCTATGTTCTTGGAGAGGAACCATATTCCCCCTATAACGAGAGACCCAAAATATTTAGAAAAATAACCTACCAAAGACCCTTCTGTACTTCACAAATTTTCTATGAGTATATGTAATATTTATTAACAGAAAAATATCTGAGCTGTTGATTTTTAAGGAATTTTACTTATCTTTAAGTAGAAATGCATTTAGCTGCAAATAATAGAAAGCTTGACTTTCAACCGTTTAAAAACACAAAGCCTGATCTTCTCACATATTTATAATATGAGGGTAAGTGGCTTCAAGTCTTGGTTAACAACTCAGTCATCTTAGAGCCAACCTCTCATCAATTGTTTTGACTTCTCCCTCGTGTTTACAGCCCATTGTCACAGACAGCCACTGCTGCTATGGAGTTACCATCTCCAATGAAGGAAAGAGGAAAGGGAGGTGTGAGAAGCACTGCAACCACTTCAGTTCCTTTAACAGGAAAGCAAAGGTTTCCAGGTAGATTGTCCCAGCAGCCCTGCCCTTATATCCTATTGGCCAGAAATGAGTCACATGAGCCCTCTTAGGTACAATGGGGTTTGGGAACACAAAAAATGGATTGTTGCCGTTACTTTTAATGGCATAAACTGCATTACTTTTGCACCAACCTAATAATTGCTATAAAGCAAGCATGACCCTTCCTGGGGCTTGGCATATTAGGCCTCAAAGTCAGGCTATGTCAGAAAAGAGGAGTTGGGGACTGAATATTTGCTCTGTGCCTAACGCAGAAGTCAAGATAGTGCAGTTCATTCTGATAAGTGAACCTGGTGGACATTTTAGCTCAACTTAAAAAGACAGTGGGATTGTGCCCAAAGAGAAGAGTACTATTTCTTACAAGAAGTGCAGCACGAGGCACAGCAGAAAGGTAGTTTGGTGATATGGTCTGACTGTGTCTCCACCCAAATCTCATCTTGTAGTTCCCATAATCTCCACGTGTCTCTGTGAGAGACCCAGTGGGAGGTAACTGAACCATAGGGGCGGTTACCCTCATGCTGCTGTTCTTATAATAGTGAGTGAGTTCTCACAAGATCTGATGGTTTTATAAGGGGATTTTCCCTCTTTGCTCTGCACTTCTTGCTGCAGCCACGCGAAGAAGGGCATGTTTGCTGCCTCTTCCGCTATGATTCCTGAAGTTTCCTGAGGCCTCCCCAGCCCTGTGGAACTGTGAGTCCACTAAACCTCTTTCCTTTATAAGCTACCCAGTGTTGGGTATGTGTTTATTAGCAGCATGAGAACGGACTAATACATTTGGGAAATGCTAACTAGTTAATCTGATATAACTAATGTATACGGTGAGGCATTGTAAAGGAGTTGAAGCTGGGGAGACAGGATAGGGTCAGATGATTAATACTAATAGTTTGCATTGATTGACTATTTATTATGGGTCAGATACTTTTATTCCCATCATTTCATTTAATTTTCACAACAACTCTATGATGTAAGTGCTACTATTTTCTCTCCAGTTTACAAATGGAGAAGCTAAGTAACCACCTGAAGGCTGCATAACTAATAAGTGGTAGAGCAAGGGTTGAACCTGATGCACACTCTAGTGCTCTGGAATTAGACTGCCTGGAGTCCACACTCCCTCTCCCCCTCATTTACACCCCAATCCCTACACCCAAGGAAATGTGTGGTAGCCACTGAACAGAAATTTAAAATCACTGTAGTAGAGAGCCCCTGCATGTGTGGAGATGGGCATGAAGTAGGAAGGACCTGAAAATGGGAAGATTTATGGCGGCTGAATCATCGAAGAAGATCCCTCTCTTTGTCTGCACTTCAAATCATCAGCGCAAAAGGGAGGCCCTCTTAGCAAGTTCAAAATGTTCACCCCTTCCCCAGCAATTTACTTCATCTGACATGAACAAAAAAGCACACGAGCCAATGGCCGAGGCATAACTTATCCACTGGGAAAGAAGAGATGAGCTTCACAATAAGGTTTCCCAGAAACATTTTTCAAGAGCCAGTTCAACTGCTTACGAAGTATTGCCTGAAACACTAATAAGTACTGTCAATCTACACAACAGTTCTTTCCTTTCTCATACCAATTTTAACCATGATGTAAAATGAGGCTTCCAGAATGTGACTTTACAGTCACATGATC
The DNA here is from genome assembly GCF_000951045.1 of Mandrillus leucophaeus. NCBI lineage: Eukaryota > Metazoa > Chordata > Mammalia > Primates > Cercopithecidae > Mandrillus > Mandrillus leucophaeus. Next base: position 5,718,486 of record NW_012107919.1, read on the forward strand.
TCCTATTTGCTTTGAAGTATAACAGTTTTCCTTCAGCTTTCACTTTTGTCATCCGTGTCCATAAGATTTCTCTGTAAAAAACTAACTTCTTCCTCCATCACATTTTTTAAAGGACATAGATACATAATCAAAATTCCTAAGATAATAAATGCTTGAACATTCTAAATTTTACCTCAAAAACATAAACAATTTCAGTGTTTTTCCGTTTTATTTTAGAGTGATATAGGTCAGTGTTTCTTAAGTGGGCATGATTGTGTAGATGAATTCTTTGTTATGTTAGACTGTCCAGAGCATTGCGGGATACCTAAGGCTGCCCTTGGCCACCAATAGCATTCCCCAATTATTGTGACATTAAAAAAAAAATGCCCACAAATATT
>NW_012107919.1:5723497-5724366 GCF_000951045.1 Mandrillus leucophaeus
AAAGGAAACAAGACCAGAGTAGTAATGATCAACAAAACTGAAGGCTTTTTTTAAAACAGTGTTTTTATTTTGGAATAATTTTAGCTTTAGAGAAAAGTTGCAGAGATAAAAGTTGCAGAGATAAAATGTACCTCAACCAGTTTTTCCTAATATGAGCGTCTAACACTATTATGATTCAGTTTTCAAAACTGAGAATTCAACCTTGGTATATATTACTATTAACTAAACTCCAGGCTTCATTTGGATTTTTGGCAGTTGTTTCACTAATGTCAGAGTTTATAAGGGAAAAAAGAAAACAAACTTTATCAACTGATCGAGAAAAAAACAGTAATGAAGCTGAACATGGTGGCTCACGCCTGTAATTCCAACACTTTAGGAGACTGAGGTAGGAGAATTGCTTGTGTCCAAGAGTTTGAGACCAGCCTGGGCAATACAGTTAGACCTCATCTCTACAACATTTTTTAAAAAAATAGATGGGCCTGGTGGTGCATGCTTATAGTCCTAGCTACTTGGGAGGCTGAGGTGGGATGATTGCTTGAGCCCAGGAGGTTGAGGCTGCAGTGAGCTGTGACTGTGACACTGTATTCTAGCCTGGGCAACACAGCGAGATTCTCTCTCTCTCTTTCTCTCTCTCTCTCTCCATGTGTGTATATATATATATATGAAGAAAATAGCAATAAAATTGTAAGAAACAAATATGTATATATATAGGTCTCTGTCTCCAGTCCTCCAGTCCCTGACACAGAGTTCCTAAAGCCCTTGTAAGATTTCCTGCAAGTAGAGGATGTCCAATACAACATACAAGACCAAAAGCAATTACAATTCCTTTACTTATTTTTTTCCTATGTATTTCTTCATCCCTCCACATA
>NW_012107919.1:5726471-5729278 GCF_000951045.1 Mandrillus leucophaeus
GCACCAAGCATAAGATATTAACTTTTTTTCTCTTTCTCTGAAAAATGCTTAGATAGATGAACAGAGTTTTAATTCACTCTTCCATTCCACATTGCTGTAGTCTGACTGCTGTTTATTGAAAAAAATAGATAACTTAAAGAAAAATTTTAAAAATTAAGTATTGGTGTAAAGTAGGATATGGTAGAAAAAATAATGGGAGAGGGAGAAAAAACCCATCTGAAAAAGGTGAGAATCGCAGATCAGTAGTGTTACAGAATTTCAAGAAATTCTGTCTCCTTGATTTGTGGTTTCATGGATTGGAAAATTGATTTATAGATTGGAAAATGATCCTTTAGAATTTTCTCACGGAGAGTATTCCCTCCATGAGTGAGAAGTTAAAACAGATAATCCAGAAAGTTCAGACAGTTGCTGAAGTTTTAGAAAACTTATATAATTGGATCTACCAATCTCCAGGGTTAAAGACGTGAATGGCTTTAAATTATTGTAGCCTATAGCACCTTTTTATGTATGGTGACAATGCTACACAGTAGCCTAAAGGTGAATCACTATTCCTGAGTTGATAGTAGACCAAACTGTGGCTTCCATCCACTGAGTTATATCTACAGACTCACAGACATATAAATAGTTTTGCCACAGAGACTTAACTAAACAAACAGTATATGTGGATATTTACAAAAGCTTAACTCGTTTTCAAAGCAGTGAAAATAAAGAGGAGAAGGAATCTTTGTTAACACCTTGTTGAATATGATCATTTTGTTTTAGAATTCAGTCTTGTATAAAACTATTCCAGGAGCAAAAATATTTCCTTAATTAGAAAAATTCACTCTACTGGGTATTTTCTGTTTCCCCTCTATATTATTCCCCACCCTGCTCTGGCCCCTGGCCCCTGGCCCCTGGGAGGGAAAGCTTTATAGATTATGTCATTTGGGCTCCTGGCTCTCTGGCTTACAGTGGGTTTGAACAGTAAGAGAGATCAGCAGGAGATAGGTAGATGGAAGGGAAATGAGAGGGAAGTATTTCTTCTCCTGGCTCCTTCATTGCATGGTCATGGCAATATTGGCTGCATTTTTCAGTCAAATGCCGTAGCTCTTGCTTGGCAGCCTTCTCTTATAGCTAAAGCAACAGCTAGTAACTATTTCAGGTTCCAATAACCATTCATTTCCTCCTCTTGTCCTTTTAGGACTAGGTATGGTAACATTTCCTCACTATTTCTAGCCCTGAGGCATTGCACCATCCCTTGTTGGTCTCCCTAAACCCTGTAATGTGATCTTTATGAAATACTCCTCAATTAGCCAGTTTTCAGTATGCCATCTATTTCATGCTGAAACTCTGACTGGCACCTTTTGAAATTGGCTTGAAAGTCATCTCATAACTACATTGTTGGGCCAATTGCAACTCAATGGTTCCAAGTGCTGGTGTGGGAATACAAGTGTTTGGGTTGAAATCACATCCTGACCACTTGCTTATCATGTGATCCTAAACAAATTTCTTAACTTTTCTACATCTCAGTTTTCTCATCTATAAAACAGAACGGATACTAGTGACAACTACCTCATGAGGCAATTTCAATGATTAAAATAGCTTAGAAGGACGCCTGGAATATAGCAAATGCTTGAAAATGTTGACTATTTAAATTATGTCTTCATGCACCCTGTATTATCCTGGAATAGGCGTTGAAATAGTAGTAAAAAAAAAAAAAGGCAATATATCTATAGATGAGTGTAGGCAGTCATCACTTCAGTGCTTTCATTTATTAATGTTTGGAATTGCTGGTAAGTATATTGGACTAATTTCCTCTGGACCTTGGGTGCCATTTTTAACAACAGTTTTCAGCTGTGGTGGCAAATTAAATTGTAAATGGTGAAAAACATGCATTAGTGATAAGATTGGTAGCACACTTAAACAGGTTAACTGAGAAGAGTTTAGTGAAGGGGCGATTTCATAATTTCAACATAAAGGTGTTGGCAAGGTTAAGAGAAACCTGAAAGAAAGGATGAAATATCCCAATACTAGCAACCTCTAGGATGTTATCATTCTTAGGTCTAAAGGGCCAGTGGAGAGGAAATAAGGAAAAAATAGGTTACCTGAATTTGGAGACATCTATAGCAGTAATTGTAAGGAGAGCTACCTGAAAGGAGCTGTGGTCTTCAGCAGAGGAGCCAGGGGAAAAAAATACTCTACATGTTCCTTCTTCTCACTTTCCAATCTGCTACTGACATCTCTCTTCGGGAAAAAATAAGGGAATCCGGTTGACTCAGTCCATAGGGATTAGCTTCCCAGGAGGCAGAACAAGATGTAGAAGTGTAGAAGGGTGAAGCATGGGATGGAAGACAAGTAGAGAATGTCCAATACAACATACAAGACCAAAAGCAATTACAATTCCTTTACTTATTTTTTTCCTATGTATTTCTTCATCCCTCCACATAACTCATCATCAGTTTTGATTAGCATTCTAAGGAATTTTATGACACAAGAATCATGAATAAAATATGAAAAATTTGTTCATGTAGGTAATATAACTAGTGTTACCCAAAAATTAATCCCATCAAATTTCATTGTATGTGTTCAAAACACCCAAAACACTTTATCATGGATTCTCCTTGTAAGAATGATGATGATGATGATGATGATTGCAACAATTATTTATTAACAGCTTACTATGTTATGAGTGTTTTAAGTGTGTGCTTTCATTTAACCCTTGTATCCACTTTAGAAGGAAGGCATTATTACCTTATTTTATAGGTACTCATATAAAGAGGGAGTAACAGGTTAAGAGATATTACGTGATTTGAGACAGTTCATATGGC
>NW_012107919.1:5730233-5787293 GCF_000951045.1 Mandrillus leucophaeus
TTGAGCCCAGGAGGTTGAGGCTGCAGTGAGCTGTGACTGTGACACTGTATTCTAGCCTGGGCAACACAGCGAGATTCTCTCTCTCTCTTTCTCTCTCTCTCTCTCCATGTGTGTATATATATATATATGAAGAAAATAGCAATAAAATTGTAAGAAACATATATGTATATATATAGGTCTCTGTCTCCAGTCCTCCAGTCCCTGACACAGAGTTCCTAAAGCCCTTGTAAGATTTCCTGAGTTATTACAGTGCTGGAGAATCTTTTTTTATTTTTTTATTTTTATTTTTTGGGATGGAGTCTTGTCCTGTCTCCCAGGCTGGAGTGCAATGGCGCGATCTCGGGACACTGCAACCTCTGCCTCCCGGGTTCAAGTGATTCTCTTGCCTCAGCCTCCCAAGTAGCTGGGACTACAGGCCCACGCCACCATGCCCGGCTAATTTTTGTATTGTTATGGAGACGGGGTTTCGCCATGTTGGTCAGGCTGGTCTGAAACTCCTGACCTCAAGTGATGCACACGCCTTGGCCTCCCAAAGTGCTGGGATTACAAGTGTGAGTCATCATACCTGTAATGTTTTAATACTTCGTCTCTGCCCCAGTACCTGAGACAGACTTCCTAATACCCTTGTAGACAGGGATGCTAGGAGAATCTTTTATTCTAATGTTTGGTCTTTTACCTTGATTCCTAACACAGATCTCCTAAGGTCTTTGTAATTGCCTGAGTGATAGGAGCATCTGACACAGAGCTCTTAATTTCCTGGATGATAAGAACATCTTTTGTTGTAATGAGGTGACTCTTGGTGGGCACCTCGCTGAGAGCTGGTCACTAGAAAGACCAAGCAATGATTATAAGCTTGGAGCTTTTGGCCCTACCCTCTCATTCTGCAGAAAGAAGCGGGGGAGTGTAAATGGTTAATAATTGAAAATGCCTATGTGATTAATCCTGCACTATGGGGTTCAGACAGCCTCCAGGTTGGTAAACACATCCATGGGCTGGGAGGATTGCACATCCCAACTCCATGGGAATAGAAATGCCTGCTCTCAGGACCCTTCCAGACTCACTCAGTGTATCTCTGCTTATTTTTATACTTTATTATAGTCTTTATTAATAAGCCAGCAAACATAAGTAAAATGTCTCCCTAAGTTCTTTGAGGCCCTCTAGCAAATTAATGTAACCTGAGGAAGGGGATTGTGGAAACCCTGATTTACAGCTGGTTGGTCAGAAGCACAGATCACAACTGAGGGCTTGTGGTTGGCATCTGGAGGGGCCCAGTCATGGAAATGAACTCAACCCGTGGGACCTAATGCTATTTCTTGGTATGTGGTGTCATAACTGACTTGAATTAAAGGATGCCCAGCTAAGACCTGCTAAAGAATTGGTTGGTGTCTGGGGAAACAGCCCCTACACATCTGGTGACAGAAACACATTGGTTTTTTCCTATCTCTGATAAACACAAATAAGCAATGATGTTAGTAAAAATAACTGGAAATAGAGAGTTTTTAGAAATAAATAAGATATATATTTTAGGCAGGGATGGTTGTGCACTACAATTTCTGGCCTCCTTTACAGTTACGTGTAACCCTATGACTAATTTCTCCCCAGTGGAATGAGAATAGTATCTTTGTATGCCACTTTGGGGCCTGCGTCTTCAGATCTTCATGCTTCCTCCAAGTCTTTCTTCTCTGCTCCCCCAATGAGAACAGTGGTCTAAGGAAAGGTAAAGCAGTTATTTGGGCTCCTCAATGACCTCAAGGAGCAGCCGGTTCAAACAACCAGTTTAAAACATTCACCTCGGAACTGCTATACGAGAAAAAATGACATAATTTTGTCCCATTCATTTATAATTTTTAAAAAATATATTTGCAGCAAACTGGAAATAGAAGGGAACTTCTTTAACCTGATAAAAGAATATCTAACAAAAGCCTATAGCAAACTTCTACTTAGTAGTAAAAGTTTGAAAACATTTTTATTTTAATGTCAAGAATGAGATATGGATGCCCATTATCTTCACTACTATTTAACATTGTACTAGAGATTCTGACATTATAATAAGGCAAGAGAAAGAAATAAGGTATATAAGGCTTACTAATAGACAAAATTATCATTATTTGCAGCACTAGGGGTTAATTTACATGGAAAATTGAGTAAAATCTATGGTTATTAAAATATATGAGAATTCAGCGTGATTTTGGATACAAAATCAACAGTGTTTCTGTAACCAAACATTAAATAGTTTTAGGACAGTTGGACTTCCAAATAGAAAAAAATTGAACTAAATCTGTAAATTACTCATGCCAAAAAAATATTAATTCCAGACGGATTAGAGACTTATAGGAAAAACAAAACTTTAATTCTATCAGAAGAAAACATATGAAAATAGCAAACATTATGAACTTAAGGTAAGAAGGAATTTTAAGCAGTACACAAAAGCTCAAGGCATAAAGGAAAAGTTGTAATAAGTCATTTTCTGTTATCTCTTCTATTACTCACTGCCTGTCAAAAGACTCAAAAAAGAAAAGGCAATGATAAACCATAGACAGATGCTACAATACACATATTCAACTAATATAAGTAACTTCAAAGCAATGTGGAAAGGATAAACAGCCCAATGAAAAAACAGAAGGCAATTATGAACAAACAATTCCTATAAAAAATAAAAATGGCAAACAAATTTATGAAAGGATGATCAATGGAGAAAAATAGAATAACATAACCCAAGATCAGAATTTTTTATAATGTTAAATTTTGCCCTAATAGCTTCAGATTTTTTTAAAAAAAGAAAAGACCTAAGTCATTACTGAAAAAGCTGAAGTTTCCATTGTTCCCTGCCTAGTACTACCTGGCTTCCAGATTCACCTCAGGGCAATAACGATCCTCCATTGTATACATATTCCTCAGCCCATGTTTTTTCATGTATATTTTATATATAAACATTGTTGTATTGTTTTTAGAATGTACTTAGTGGAATTTTTTTAAAGTAAAAATAAAAGTGATCACAGCTCTACATTTCATCTTGGGTGGGCCTGACTTCAAAATCCACAAGTTTCCCACCATGAATGATTATGTGCCATTTCCTAAACCATGAAGATCTCTAGGTTTCAGACCCCGACTGTTACCCTGTTGTCAGCAATCGGGCTTTCTTGGGTGGGATGGATGGAGTGTGAGGCAGTATAGAGCCATGGATAACAGCCAAGAGTGCAACCCTTGTTAAAATCCCTCCAAAAAACTCAAGCTTCAAGACCTGGAAAGACTAAGTATAAGCCTACAACTCATTAGAGACAGACCTAAATCTGGGGAGCAGGACCAAGAGTCCAGTATCAGAAGAGATGGGAGCAGAAGGAGTAGAAGCAATCAGCAAAGGAGAACTCCAGCCCTGCCAGACTGTCTGGGAGGCCTCTGGCCTTTATGAATTTATAGATCTATGGTATCAGCCATCCAGCTCTCTTCAAACACCAGGGAAGGAATTAACATATTCTCTCCTGGAATTAACAATTTCTGTCTATTTAAGACCTTATTTTTTCCTTTCATGTCAAGAAATATATATATATATATATATATAATTTCTATTCCCATCCTTCTCTCTCCCAGGCTAGTGTCAGGCAATATGTCATTCCTACCTTTTGGCTTAAGAAGCAGCAGATAATAGGACCCCAGAGCAGAGTGATGGACGGGATGTAATCCCGCCCCTTTTTGCCCTTTCCAAGAAAAAGTCACCATCCTATTGGCAGGGGCACAGGCAGCTTCAGCTTTTTGATAAAAAAAAGAAAGGATCACAGAAAACACTACCCAACAGACCTCGCTGTGGGCCTGCCAGATGGAAGCATGACTGAGGAAGAGAGACGAGCAGGTGAAAATGGCTTGTAGAGAGGTCAGAGAAGTCAATATAAAAAATGAGACAAAAGTCCTAGGAGCGTAGTAAAGCTCTTCAGCTTTCATAACCCCGCCACAATTGTGTTAGCTTAGCTGGGTCAATTAGCTGCCTACTCTGTCTTCCTGTGTTGTTAATAATGGGCAATATCCTCTCCCTTTAAAAAATGAAAATGAGGGATTTGTGGTTATAGTAAGCTATCATTAAAAGTACATGAATTCCTAAAAGCCTCTGAAAATAAATTAGTCTTCACATTACCATCTGCAACCATTTCACCTCAGCTAGTGATCCCATTAGCCCTTATGCACTCTAAATAGGAACAGGCTTGGATATTACTTAAGGAAAGATCTCCATGGGAAATCAAGTGGTTGCAGAGATCAAAAAGAGAAATTCCAAAGGTGGCATGTCTACTCTCATATTGCTCCAGAGCCAAGACCCCTGTGCCACATGAGGGACACCAACTGGGGCATGTCTCAAAAATAAAGACAGGCTCTCCAATGCAAGTCATCGATAAAACTGCAGATGACTGGAAACAGGAAGGGAATCTGCACTTTCAGATGCAAGTATAACCTGCTTAAATTCTATCTTTGGGTATCCAATAAATCAGGATGAGTTTAAAACCATTCTCTGAACATCTCCACAGCATCAGATGCTGTTCACAGTGCTTCCTCTTAGAAATTATCTTTTCCTCCAATGTAGTGCGTTGAATAGTGTCTTCCCAAAATCATGTCCTTTTCAGGAGCCTCAGAATATGACCTTATTTGGAAATAGGGTAATTTCAGATGCAATTAGTTAGGACAAGGTCACACTGAAGAAGGGTGGGTCCTTAATCCCATATGACTAGTGACCTTATCAGAAGAAGAGAAGAAACACAGGGACAGAGAATATAGGGAAAACTCTATGTGACAATAGACATAGAGATTGGAGTGATGTATCTATAAGCCAAAGAATGCCAAGGATTGATGGCATTACCAGTAGCTAAAACCGACATGGAATGCACTCACATTCTCCTTACGAGCTCCCAAGAAGGAACCAATCCTACTGAAACTTGATTTCAGACTTCTGTCTTCCTGAACTGTGTGGGAATAGATTTCCATTTTAAGTCACTAAGTTGTGGTATTGTGGTGCTGCAGCCCTAGGAAATAAATGTACTTGACTTCCATAATGCCACATTCTTTGGCCTCAAACTTTCTCTGATCACTACTCTATCTGGTTCTTAAATGATGAACTTTCTCCAGGCTCTGTCCTAGCCATCTTCTTTTTCTCACTCTAATCTCCCCCTACGTGGTCTAATCCATACTCACTACGACCATTTCAACCTTCACACAGTTGACTCCTACATTGATAACACCTCTGAAGTCCTATATGTAACTGCCTACTTCACTTCATCCCTTGGCTTTCTCAGAACACTTCAAACGCATACGAACAAAACCAAACTCATTATCTCCCAGTCTCATGTTTTTTCACACAGACACACACACACACACACACTCTCTCACACACACACACACACACACAGAGTTGATACTTAAGCAACAAGGAGGTTAGGGGCACCAACCCCCTATGCAAGTGAAAATCCACATGTAAGTTTTGACTCCACAAAAACGTAACTGCTCATAGCCTACTATTGATCAGAAGCCTACCAAAGACATAAACAGTCAATTAACTTGTATTTCGTATATGTATTATATACTGTATTCTTACAATAAAGCAAGCTAGAGAAAAGAAAATGTTATTAAGAAGATTATAAGGAAGATAAAATTGTGTACTATTCATTAGGTGAAGGTAGATCATCATAAAGGTCCTCATCCTTGTCATCTTTGCATTGAGTAGGCCGAGGAGGAGGAAGAAAAGGAGAGGCTGGTCTTGACATATCAAATGTCACACACACAGCAAATCTGTGTTGTTCAAGGGTTGATATAATTTGGATATGTGTCCTTGCGCAAATCTCACATTGAAATGTAATCCTCAGTGTTGGAGGTGGGACCTGAAGGGAGGTGTTTGGGTCATGGGTGTGGATTCCTCATGGCTTGGTACTGTCTTCGTGATAGTGAGTGAGTCCCCCCGACATCTGGTTGTGGCATCTACTTCCCACTCTCTCTTGCTCCCATTCCCACCATGTGAGATGCCTGTTCCCCCTCGCCTTCCACCATGATTATAAGTTTCCTGAGGCCTCCCTAGAAGCAGATGCCAGCACTATGCTTCCCATACAGCCTGCAGAACTGTGAGCTAATTAAACCTCTTTTCTCTATAAATTAACCAGTCTCAGGTATTCTTTATAACAATGCAAGAATGGCCTACCACAAGGATCAAATAAATATGTGTATTATACACGCGCGCGCACACACACACACACACACACACACACATACATTCTCTCTAGGGCCCAAGTCAGCAAACTTTTTCTGTAAAGACATAGATAATAAATTTTTTAGGCTTTGTGAGCCAGGCTCTGATGCAACTACTCAGCTCTGCATTTATAGCACAAAAGTAGCCATACTCACTACATAAACAAATGAGCGTGGCTGTGTTCCAATAAAACTGGATTTCAGAAACAGGCAGGAGGCAGGATCTGCTATAGTTTGTTGGCCCCTGCTCTAAAGGAATTATCCCCCATCAGTTGCATTATCTATTACACCAGCCAAAATCCTACATTTAACATCTTCCTCCCTCTCATGACTCTCCCTTAATATCCTCCCAGTCCTGCAAATTTTACTTCCTAAACAAGCATAATCCATCCACTCTTCCCCTCTTCCTCTTTTGCCTGGATCACAGCGCTAGTCTACTGACTTGTCTACTCCCATCCACTGTCAGCCCCTTCCCAGAGTGCTCTATATACCACAGGAGAGTGATGCTCTCAAAACGCACACTGAGCCATGCCACTGACTCTCACTAACCTCCCGTTGTTCTTTTATTTTATTTTATTTTTTTTTTGAGTCAGAGTCTCGCTCTATCACCCAGGCTGGAGTGCAATGGCACAATCTTGGCTCACTGCACGCTCTGCCTCCCGGGTTCACGGCATTCTCCTGCCTCAGCCTCCCGTGTAGCTGGGACTACAGGTGCCCACCACCACACCTGGCTAAGTTTTTGTATTTTTAGTAGAGACGGGGTTTCATTGTGTTAGCCAGGATGGTCTTGATCTCCTGACCTCGTGATCCGCCTGCCTCGGCCTCCCAAAGTGCTGGGATTACAGGTGTGAGCCACTGCGCCTGGCCCCCTCCTGTTGTTCTTATGACAAGGACAAAACTCCTTAACACAGCCAGTCATCTCTTTACATAGCTCAGCTGTACCTGTCCCTCTAGCCTCACCTTCTATTGGGCTATATATTCCTTTCTTTTCCCCACATACAGGCCCTTCCTTCCTTCCTTCCTTTCTTTCCTCTTCCTTCCTTCTCTCTTTCCCTTTTTTTTTTTTTTTTTTTTGAGACAAGATGTGCCACTCTGTCACCAAGGCTGGAGTGCAGTGGCAGGACTTTGGCTCACTGCAGCCTCGTACCCCCTACTCCCAAGGAAATCCTCCCACTTCAGCCTCAGTCTCCCAAGAAGCTGGGGACTACAGGCACGCACCACTACATTTAGCTGATTTTTGTATCTTTTGTAGAGATGGAGTTTCGCCATGTTGCCCAGGCTGATCTTGAATTCCTAAGCTCAAGCAATCCTCCCGTGTTGGCCCTCCCAAAGTGCTTGGATTACGGGTGTGAACCATGGTGACTGGTCCGGGCCCACTTTTTAATTTTTCATTTCCTCTTCTTTACCTCTGGGTACAGGCCTTTTCTCATAACCTAAATTTCCCCCTTCTTAGCATATTCTTAATTCCTCTTTTCACTCAGTAAATGTTTATTCATCTTTCAGCTCCAAGCACAAGCACCACCTCCTTGGAGAAGACTTCCCTGACCTCTTCAACTAGACCATGTTCTTCATTATAATTTATGCACATCTTCTGTGCATAAGCGTCAAAGTTGTAGTTTTATGCTTGATGTCATGATAATTTGATTATCTGTCTCCTCTACTAGACTGACTGATTGTAAGTTTCATGAAAGCAGGGACCTTGTTACTTTTGTCCTTCGCTAGGTCCCCATCACCAAGCATAGCAAAAACTCAATGATATGAAATAATGTAACTCTTGAGGCACATAGGGACACAGCCTCCTCTCTTTGCTTTAATTCTCTATTTTAACCAGCGTTGCTCCACTTTTCTCAATTTCCTACACTGGAATTCCATAAAGACTTCCTTTTTAAAAATTGATTTAATATGTTTGACAGCCATGAGCTAGGAATTTATTTACCTCTGCAGGGCTTCCAAGTGTAAAGTCAAAACTGAGTCGGCCGACACCTGCGCAGGAATGTCATTCCTACAGAAGGAAGCTAGGCTCAGAGTTTAGAAGATTCTTACCTTTTGTTCAGCTGTGATCATTTCAAAATTTTTGATTTTAAAAATGTTTTGAAATTTTGATTCTAATTTTTAACCTCACATTTTAGTTTCTAAAGGTATGACACCTTTCATGTTAATAAGTTTTCTGTGACTAAGAAAGCATCACAGAGATTTTTTTCTGCCCTAGAGGCCACATGTCTTACTGGACGCCAAATAAGATGAGACAGTTGCAACTGTACAACATTATTGAGAAAAATTCTCATGAAGTAATTGAAAATAACAACTATCATCTGTCCATGATGAGCTAATTTGTCCACTGTGCTTGCTTCAAAATGTCTATTTTCAGTGTAATGATGAAATTATATGCCTATCCTCATTAGATTCTGGCATCATATCAAAATTATGTGTGTTGAGCCTGACAAAGTGGCAAATTCTATTTGAGCTCACTTATTTTATGTTAAATGTTATACATATGGTGTTTTTAAAAAAGACTCCTTTTATATATTTATGGAAGGTTGTATAGTATCCAAGAAAGAGCTTTAAATAGGAGTTGGAAGAGTCAGCCTCTACTTCTGCCTCTGTCACTAACTAGCTTGCTGGCCTCACAGTTAACTTCTCTGCATCTCTCTCTTCACCTATAATAATAATAGTACGTTTCCTACCTTCCTAGAAAGGATGTTATGAGACTCTAGAAATATAATGTGTGTGAAAGAGTTTAAATAATATGGTGCATAAATAGTTAAAACAGTGTGCAAATACAATAAATAATTATTGTTACTATAATTTATGAAGATCTGTCTTAGTTTGTTTGGACTGCTATAACCTAATACCGTAAACTGGGCATCTTATAAGCAAGAGAAGTTCATTGCTCACAGTTCTTGTGGCTGGAAAGTTCAAGATTAAGGTGCCAGCAACTTTGGTGTCTGGTGGGGAATCATTTCTTGGTTCATAGATGGGATCTTCTCAGTGTGTCCTCACATGATGGAAGGCGTGAGGAATGTCTCAGGGGTCTCTTTTATAAGGGCACTAATACATTTATGAGGGCTCTGCCTCAAGACCTAATCTCCTTTAAAAGTCCCCACCTTCTGATACAATCATCTAGAGGATTAGAATTTGAACATAGGAGTTTGGGGGACACAAACATTCAGACCACAGCAAGATCCCTTAAGAAGACAAAGTACTATATGGAGAACGGGGAAACAAGGAAAGCACAATCTACAAATTATTGATGAATAATAGTTAACAGATGGCCAGGCGCGGTGGCTCACACCTGTAATCCCAGCACTTTGGGAGACTGAGGTGGGTGGATCACCTGAGGTCAGGCGTTCGAGACCAACCTGGCCAACATGGTGAGACCCTGTCTCTACTAAAAATACTAAAATTAGACAGGCGTGGTGGCAGGCACCTATAATCACAGCTACTCAGAAGGCTGAGGTAGGAGAATCACTTGAACCCAAGAAGCAGATGTTGCAGTGAACCAAGATCATGCTGCTACACTCTAGCCTGAATGACATAGTGAGACTCTGTCAAAAAAAAAAAAAAAAAAGTTGATTGATGAGAAAATTTCAAGTTTTTCATAGATAATAGTTAATTAATGGCCATTAGCACAAACATTGGTGATCACCAGTAAGCAAAATATGAAAATATTTCCAAGTAACTGGATAATTGCCACAATGAAGGCAAAATACCCAGATATTGGAAACCAACCAGAAAATGGTTTAGAATAGTTTATACTTGTCTAAAAAAGAAAGGAAATACCAAGCTAAAAAGAATTCATATCACTGCTGATGGGATAAAGTAGCATACCCATTCTGGAATGAAATGTGGTTCTGCATATTATGGGATAGTAATGGACATCACTTTGGACACACAGTATTTCTAGAAATGTTGCCTAAACACATAATCAGGAATATATTCAAAGTTAGGCACAAAAATTCACAACGTCAAAATCATGATGAGATGCCACTTCACACTCATGATTACCAGAAAAAAAAACTAAATAGAAAATAATAAGTGTTGGTGAGGAAGTGAAGAAATTGGAATCCTCATGCATTTCATGGAGTGAGAATGTGATTGTGTAGCCACTATGGAGAACAATATGAAGGCTTCTCAAAAAAATTAAACAAAATACCATATGATCCAGCAATTCTACTTCTAGATAAAGACCCAAAAGAATTGAAAGCAGAGATTTGAAGAGATATTTGTACATCCAAGTTCATAGCAGCAATGTTCATGATAGTCAAAAAGTAGAATCAACACAAATGTCTATCAACAGACAAATGGATAAACAAAATTACTGTATGCATGTATTGAGTATTAAGTTAGAATAAAATTCTGAAACATGTTATAAAATAGGTGAATAATAAAAACATTATGCTAAGTGAAATAAGCCAGACAAAAAGAGACAAACTTTGTACAATTCCACTTTTGTGAGGTACCTAGAATAGTCAAATTCATAGTGACAGAAAATAAAATAGTAGTTAGCGGGGGCTAGAGGGAGGTGTGAATGGGAGTTTTTAATGAGTGTAGAGTTTCTATTTGGGATGACAAGAAAGTTCTGCAGATGGATAGTGGTGATGGTTGCACAATGTACTTAATGCCACTGGACTGTACACTTAAAATGGTTAAACTGGTAAATTTTATGTTATCTCTATTTTATTTATTTTAAAAAGAATAATATAAAGCTCATACAGATTTACAAGATAGCATTCTTTCTGATTGTTAAAACAGAAAATAATTTACTGAGCAACACTCAGGTTTGGTTAAGTATTTACAACATACAAATTCAGTGGTATACTGTGTGATCACTGAAAATCATGCATATATCCATAAGAGACTTGTACTAGAATGTTTCCAGCAGCTTCACTCAAAATAGACAAAAACTGGAAATAACTCAGACGTTCATCAACAGGAGAACAGATAACGTAGCCAAATTGTGGAATAGTCATACAATAAAATTCTACTCAGCAATAAAAAAAGATTGAACTACTTTGTGCAACAACATGAACAAATCTCAAAAGCATTATGTTCAGCAAAAGAAGCCAAATCAAAAGCACTACACACTGTATGATTCCATTTAAGCAAACTCAAGAACAGAAAAAACTAAACATTAGTTATCTTGGGGTTAGTGTTGGGAATTAACTGGAAGGTGAGACAGTTCCATATCTGGATTTTAATGTAGGTCGCATGGTTGTACACATTTGTAAATCTCATCAAATTGCACACTCTGTTTCATTGTAACATTTATCTTAAAAACTTATGAAGAAGGGATGTACATTTTTTGTGGAAATAGTTTTCGTAGTGTGGTGCTGAAGGTAAAACAGAAACAATAACTATGGATACTTCATGGGGCCAGCAGGATGGAAGGAAATAGGAAGGCAGGGAGAGAGAGAGGAAAAAGGACAAAGAACATGGAAATATAAGCCTGAAAACTTTTGGGAGAAAGAAATATGAATTATTTTTCTCCTTTGTTTTCTGTCTTTCCAAGTCTTCCACATGGAGCATTGATTTTATTTGTGAAGAGAGCAAAAAGTGTATTTTTAAAAGTGTAAAAGGACAAAAAAAAAGTGACAATCAAATTTTCATATAATTCAACTATATATTCAATATTGGTTTATTCAATATTGTTCAGTGGAATAAAATTCATAATAAATCTTACCTTATATTTCTTCAACCTTTGGTGTCAGCAGGAGTGGTAAAATTATTCAAGACAGGTTAATAAGCTTTTTAAAAAACAACAACAAAAAAACTAAGTGTCTCCCCTGCCGTACAGTTTTCCAACACAATGGATAATTTGGAAAGGGCCACATTCTGTCAGTACAAAGAGGAGAAATGGAGATGATCTTTGAGGGAATAATCGGTCTTGTGTTTTGAGGCTACTTTTGTTTTCAAAGCTAGATTTGGGTTCTGGTTTAAGAAAAATCCAATGAAATCTTGAAAAAAAAAAGCAACTGTCATTGTATCTTCAAAATGGATTTACAACATGACATATATGGAAAAGGAAAAAAGCTCACAAAATTGAATATTGCTATATATCTGATAATGTGGTGGTTAGACATGTCAAAAATGAAATTTCCTGTTCATTTTGACAAAATTAAATTTAAATGTCTTTTTTGGTTTTCTATGTTTAAAATTTTGGAAAGTGGATTGAAGATAGCAAATGTCTGTATCTTCTTTTTTTTCTGGAACTTGAAATAATTTCATGTGAGTGCCCTGATTATAATATGCTACAGTCTGTATCATCTCCTAAAGCAGAGAAAGACTCATTGAGATTTTTTTCATGTTAAACATGAAATAATTTTAATGCTGTAAAGGTTGTTTCATATAATCTAGTCTAAGGTAAAGAAATGGGATTTTATCTCATATGTCACTTTGAATGTATTGATTGAGTTGCCTGGCTTGCTGGATTGAAAGAGATTCATTCAGAAGCCCCATGCATGTGAACAGGACACTAGGTTATAATTGATTACTAAAGATGGGCCTAGCCATGAAAAGCAAATGTGGTGGTAAACATGTCAAGAATTTTTTTGCCCCAGCTGATTTATGAGATTAAAGAAGTTCAATAGTGCCCATTCTCCTTCAGCATCCTCCTCACTATCGATACCAGTTCTTCATCAGGTTTCCTAGTTGATAACATTTACCTACACTCTGTCATCATCTTATTATCTCTTAAGTGTCAAATCTAGCTGTATTGGGGCTTATCACTCCCATACTAATTCCTGGAAGCCATTGAAACACATCTGTTGGCATCTCATCTCTGTAGACCTCAATTATGTTGTTAAAAAAAAGATGCACTGTTAGATTATTTGAGGCCCCATAATTATAGGCACTGTTTAATTACAACCTGTTTGAACCAAACTCTGACCATGATTGTCCAATTCATTCTCTCGGGTATTAATTTGGGGATGGATGGCTCATGGTGCGTTTGGGGGAAGATATTTTTTACATACTTTTGATAAAATTGTCTAGACATGATTATCCTTTAACAGGTTTCCACTTGCATGTTGTCTGTTCTGCTACCAACCCTAAAAGGATTTCACCTCTTCAGATCACAACCTTGAGATGAGGTCCTGCTCTCCTTTTTTCCTTTTCTGCCTCTTTCTCCACATCCTAAACATTAGTGTTAGTTGCAATTTTTTTGGAAGAAGCAAAATCATGCCAAGAAAGGATACCAGTAAAATCTCTATATGGATGCTAAAATTCTCAAGGATAATGATAAAATTCATCTATAAAGCCAGGCACGGTGGCTCATGCCTGTATTCCCAGCACTTTGGGAGGCAGAGGCGGGCAGATCATGAGGTCAGGAGTTTGAGACCAGCCTGGCCAAGAGACCAGCATGGCTAATATGGTGAAACCCCATCTCTACTAAAAATACAAAATTAGATGGGCGTGGTGGCGCATGCCTATAATCCCAGTTACTCGGGAGACTGAGGCAGGAGAATCACTTGAACCTGGAAGGCAGAGGTTGCGGTGAGCCGAGATTGCATCATTGCACTCCAGCCTGGGCAACGAGAGCAAAACTCCACCATATATATATATATATATATATATATGTATTGATTATGTATGATATATATGATATATGATTGACTACTTCATTTTGGCCGGCTTCTTTACTGTAACCTG
The DNA here is from genome assembly GCF_000951045.1 of Mandrillus leucophaeus. Classification (NCBI taxonomy): domain Eukaryota; kingdom Metazoa; phylum Chordata; class Mammalia; order Primates; family Cercopithecidae; genus Mandrillus; species Mandrillus leucophaeus. The sequence goes on from NW_012107919.1 coordinate 5,744,097, forward strand.
TTTTATCAGCAAGATCTTTATGACCCATGTCTTGTGTTGACCTCCTATCTCATCCTATGACTTAGAATGCCTAACAGTCTGGGAATGCAGCCCAATAGGTCTCAGCCTTATTGTACCCAGCTCCTATTCAAGATGGAATTGCTCTGGTTCAAATGCCTCTGACATATTTCCCCCTCCCTTTTACAAGAGAACTTTTTTTTTTTCCCCCTGAGACAGTCTTGCTCTGTCACCCAGGCTAGAGTACAGTGGTGTGATCTCGGCTCACTGCAACCTCTACCTCCCAGGAGAACTCTTAATCTGAAGGGTTGTAGAGGGACAAAGATCCATCTTCTGTAACTTCTTCACGCTGAACAGGGGTGACTATATTCCTACCTAACTATTGGGTCTGTTGTATTCAGGGTAGAGGGGAGCTCAGTCAGAAAGCTGTGGTGTGCAAGGGTCACTTATAATTTTTGAGTTCTGACAAAAGGTGATATCTGTAAGATCAATAAGTGTTCAATGTAAGAAAACGATGAGTAAGCTTATCCTGCATTCCTACACATAGAGTACAACAGCAATATATTCCACACCAGTAAAGCAAAATAAGTAAAATTATCGAAGTAAACTAAATTAGAGGGCTTTCCATGAACTGGGTTACTGTTGGAACCAAGCTGATACAGGGTTGCTAGCTGATTACAACGTGCCCAGAATTAGAATATTGGTTCAGATCTTTACATTACCCATCCTTCTTGTTTCTTCTGAGTGGCAGCCAGAGATCACTGATTGCTTCACAGGAATACTCAAGGTCAGCATAAAATGCAGGAAAAAACTTAAAAAAAAAACTGATAAAAGTAGAATCTAGTAACAGGTGTACCATAGTTCTTGAAACATAATTTTTTCTCTTCATTTCCATTTTTGCTAAAGGCAAATCATAATATGACTGATTTGTTTGTAAACATAAGCTTTAGTTTTATGCTTGGCCTGATTATTTGTATAAAGTGCAGCAAGAATAATTATTTTCACGTAGGCTTTTTAAATTGACTTTGACGAAACTTTGTTCCATAGAAGGACTTTTAGATAAGACCTTTTTCAAAGCCAAGCCCAACCATGGGTTTGTACCTTCAAATACCTATGAGTTGGGTAAATTCCTTTTCTCTTGAGTTCCCTTCCTTACCACAGGATTCTTAAGGAATCCTGTGAGCATGCCATTACAGTCAAAGCCTTTGTAAAATAACCAGTTTCTCCAATTGAGCCCTATTGCAAAAGGAAAAGATTCTTATTGCACTTAAACAAAGAACTGTATTACCATAAGTTAAAAATACTTACAAATAGTTTCCAAATTCTGGAGAAATTAGGTAAAGAGAGAAACAAACATGCTCCAAATTTTGTTCACAGGAGTATACTTTACTCAATTGCTACAAACTGGAAATAGCTCAAAATAAAAGTTTCATTGACTCTGAAAAACAAAGCAAAGGATCAGCAACGTTTTAAGCAAAAAGTAAAAAAATATTAATTCAGTCTTCTATTAGTCCATTCAGTTAACTCCAATTCTGCTTGATAGTCATGAACATTCTAGCTTTCCATAGAGCCCTGAAAGTTTTTTTCTCTACTCTAACGTCACAATCTCTAAAGTTATCAGAAACCTGCATTTAATAACACCTGTTAGAATCCTATGGTTGGTTATAAGCCACCTTTTAAAGAGGATCAAAACAAGACAACAGTTGTCTATGGATGACAAAATGTCTTAGGAGAGCCACTATTAAAGCCACAATTGAAAAGGAAATATTGGTTACTTTTGTGGCATATAACAATTTTATATAACAATTATAATTATTAATTACATACACTAAGCCATATCAGATTTATAAGAGTTTCTCAGAATTTTGGAACAGACAAATAACACATTTATACAAATACAGCCCAAACAAAAGCAAACATCATTTCATATTTGACAATGCTTCCTGTATGACTTTTATACCAAATAAGCCACGTTTCACCTTTACATTAGTATACTATTAATGTTAAACCCCAATTTTTAATAAAACTTTATACATAAATCTATCCAATCTTAATCGGTTTGACCATAAGATAAGATTTTTATAAACCTTCTATAAGTCTTTACAGATTTTCTCTCAAAGAGCAGATGCATACTCACAGAAAACCTTGTTATGCTTTTATTCCAAGGCTCAATTTACGGAAAAACTGAGTAATACCCCTTTAGCTTTAGCCAGTATGTTCATACACAGAATTTTTTTACAAGATTAATTTTTCACAAACTTTTCACAATTTGCTCAAACATTCAGTTTTATTCTACCTAACTTAAAACAATCCTTTAACCTTTTAATTTAGGCAAAAAAAAAAAAAAAAAAAAAATCCACACTTCCGTGCCTTCTTATAATCTTTTACAAAAACACATTTCACTTTCTTTACACACCTTGCATGTAAAACTGTTTCTTCAGTAGTCTCAATGACATGTTATAATGTTAATTCTTAGCAACTTTTACCAATAATCTTTAAAACTATTTTTATTTCCCAAAGATTACTAAAGCCATGTGAACCAAAAGGCATTATACTTTTTATTTCTCTCACAAAATATTTAATTGGTTATTATTTTTAAGCCAATTAAAGCTCTTTCATATATAAACATCACACACACAACACATATGAATACACAGGCAGACAGAACAAGATCCAGTAGTTGTAAGATTTTTCATTGGTCAGTTCTTTAATTGGATTACTGACTTTAGGGTGTAGCCTTTGGAGTACAGGGTCAGGAAAGTATGCATGCAGTGTTTAGGGCCTAATAAACAAACACAGTTGGAAGGAAAAACAGATCTCCGAAAATTAAGTGTCCTTTTTTTTATTTTAATTAATTATTTATTAATTTATTTTGAGACAGAGTCTTTCTCTGTTGCCCAGGCTGGAATGCAGTGGCACAATCTCAGCTCACTGCTACCTCCACCTCCTGGGTTCAAGCGATTCTCCTGCCTCAGCCTCCTGAGTAGCTGCGATTACAGGTGCCTGCCACCATGTCCAGCTAAGTTTTGCGTATTTAGTAGGGACGGGGTTTTGCCATGTTCACCACGCTGGTTTTGAACACCTGACCTCAGGTGATCTGTCAGCCTCAGCCTCCCAAAGTGCTTGGATTACAGGCAAGAGCCACTGCATCCAGCCAAGGGTCCCATTTTTATACCAGGATCCCCAAAAAAGAGGGAATCAGCCCATCCCAAAACTATATTTCCTACCTAGTTATTACACACTAAAGCTCTCTCATAATGCAAAGTAATTTCTGATAACCCCAAAAATCAAAAACGTCAGATAACACAATGCAAAACAGAACAAAGCCTTAGACTTTGAGAAGGATCTATCCACTTCCAATTCCTGGGGTTTCATGAGGAAAACAGAGTTTCTTCCCAAAACAGGATCTGTGGCACCTCCTCTGCTTTTCCCAGCAAGTGCCAGCCTGTTAGAGCTTGAATATACACTTTTAATTAAGCTGACTTTTAACCACAGCACTCTCTTTAAAAAGTCCTTTTGAAATTTCTTTTTACCCAATTTTAGTCAGCCAAGCAGCCGATATGTCTGGCTTTTGATCTTTACCAAGAGTAACCTCACAGGTGCTCAGAGAAAGGAAAATTCAAGACGATTTGTGGTGGGGAAGTGTATCAACAAATGACAAAGGTCACACAGATAAATATGAAATAAGAAAGGACTTCATTCCCTAAGCCGGGGATTCCACCTGTGCCACCATTGCGGCGGCAGAGACCAACAGAAATCACGGCCACGTGGTTACAAGGTTAAGCTCCCAAGGACATTTTTCAACATGTGGTCTCTGGCCAAGATGATGGCCCTGAGTAATAGAAAAGATAGGAAAGAGAAAGAGGGAGAGAAAAGCATTGTCTGCAGTGGGGTGGGGAAGGTGAGCAGCTCACAGAGGCCAGAGAAAGACCCACCCATCCCAGTGACACTGAAAAGACCCGCCTATCCCAGCGACACTGAAAAGTTCAGGCTGCTGCTTGTCAGTGGTGAAGGGATCTTTTCCAGCAGTCCCGTTAGCTCTCAAGTTTTCCCTTTTAGGGAGAAAAAAGCTCCCTATGTCCCATGGTCCTGTACATGGCTAATCCTGTCACTCACAGCTTTCAGCAAAGTGTAAGGTAGATCAATTCAAAGACAAAAACAGTTAACATCCCATGGTGCCAAACCCATTCTTAGTCAAGAGGGACTTTACTGAGAGGGGCCTCTAATCCCCTGAATCTTAAGGAGGACTCGAGCCTTCCTAAGTTGGGCCTCAAACCCAAGTTTGGTCAAGCATCGTTGCCTTTTATTGAGAGGAGTCTTTAACTCTCTGTGTCTCAGAAGAGACTCTAACTCCCCTAAGCTGGACCTCGAAACCAATCCGGGTATATGCAACCCTTTACCTGGGTATATGCACCCCCACTTACCCAAAATCAGCCAATTGGTATGTGCAGATGATTTTCCTTTAGGTCTGGGGTCTCCTCAGTATTGTCCCTTCTGTGGTCACCAGAAAGATGTTATCAGACCCCACCACTTACCCAAAATTAGCCTTTCAGTAAGGGGTTTCCCTAGTATTGTCCCTTCATGGTTACCAGAAAGATGTTACCAGAAAGGTGTCCCAATCCAGATCCCAAGAGAGGGCTCCTGGATCTCATGCAAGAAAGAATTTAAGCCAAGTCCATAGAGTGAAGTGAAAGCACATTTCTTAAGACAGTAAAGGAATAAAAGAATGGCTACTCCACATGCAGAGCAGCCCCGAGGGCTGCGGGCTGCCCATTTTTTCTTGATAATATGCTAGACAAGGGGTGGATTATTCATGCCTCCCCTTTTTTGACTATATGGGATAATTTCCTGATGTTGCCATGGCATTTGTAAACTGTCATGGCACTGGTGGGAGTGTAGCAGCGAGGATGACCAGAGGTCACTCTCATCGCCATCTTGGTTTTGGTGGATTTTGGCCGGCTTCTTTTCTGAAACCTGGTTTATCAGCAAGGTCTTTATGACCTGTATCTTGTGCTGACCTTCTATTTTATCCTGACTGAGAATGCCTAACAGTCTGGGAATGCAGCCCAGTAGGTCTCAGCCTTATTGTACCCAGTCCCTACTCAAGATGGAATTACTCTGGTTCAAAGGCATCTGACGAAAGGAGGACACTCCAACATTGAGATGAAGAGGACTTTATGAATAACAGGACTGTGAACCCCTGGAAACATTGTGCAAGGAATTGAGAGAAGGAAACAAAAAGGAACGATTAACTGGGGAGCAGCAGATGAACAGACGAGTCTGGATATTAGAGTATAAAAGAAAATATTTGCAGGGATATCTGAAGATGGTAAAGATAACAGGCAAGAAATTAACCTCCAAGTTTTAGTAGAAATTTGATCAAGGGGCAGTGTTTGTACTCACATTGACATCGCCCCATATTTGGAGAACTTCTTCATCAGCCTGCACTAGGGTTCGAGAATCTCTGCAGGTAGAGTGGGCAGAGCTGCCAGATTTAGTAAAGAAAATACAAGGTGTCCAGGAAAATTTGAATCTCTCATAAACATAAAATTACTTTTTAGTGTAAGTATGTGCCCTGCAATACTTGGGACACATGTTTACTAAAATATTATTCTTTGTCTGACATTCAGACTTCACCGAGCGTCCTGTATTTTATGTGGCAACCCTGGAGTAAGGAAAGGAAATGAAGCAGATGCTGAACAGTACTGATCACAGCTAACGTAACGGGTGGCTAATTAGGGCAGAACCAGATTTGGACTGAGTTCTCCAACTTTCAGTCCAGTGCACCATTCTCTGACCCTTGAGTTCAACTTCAAATTTGTTATGAAGTTAGCTTATCTATCCCACCAATCACATTCCCAGTTTTTGTCTCTGGAAGAAGGGTAAAATTGCCATCTACAATAAATAGGGAGAAGAGAATCTTCTTGAATCACACCCTCAAGTCTGCAATGTTGATGTTGCTGCTGAAAGAATGTGTTCCTAATTTTGCAAATCAAGAAGGAAGGTGACACCCATTAAGAAACATCAAATGAAATATTTAAATGTATTTAGATTTCATATCCTCAGGTTGAGGAAACCATAATACAACTGATTATGGAAACCCTCAGGGTTTATAGGAAAGGCTGCTTCTTTTAGTGAGTAGTGAATAAATACCAAAATGAAGTACTTAAAATTGGTTTACAGTACACCTCAGTGCGGAGCCAATAAATTAATAAAACCTGATAAGTTTTCAGATCCCTTGAGGGGTGAATATGCAGCCTGAAATACATAGAACTCACAGCAACATCACAGAACGGTGAAAGTTAATTTTTTTATTCTCCATGTAGCAAGGCCCAGCTAAGTTTTCACTGCCAGCCCCTCTTTAAAATATGCGTGTGTGTGTATGTGTGTTTGTGTGTATATATATGTATATATGTATGTATATATATTTCTTAGTACATATTGCTTAATAGTGATTTTGATGTCATTTTTTTCAATTGCTTTCGAGGAATTCTAACTTACAAATAAAGAGATGTGCAGATGGCTTTTATCTTATTTACTCAAGTATTTTCAGTGCACTCAGTAATCAGTGGGGTACACTTATCCTGGTGTTGGGGAGGGAATTGCATACCCAGCTCCTATTACTGTTCATAAATTATTGTTCCCATATGCACCATCCTGAAAATGTACCCCAGTGGGCTTTGTTTGGGATGTGTATTCCTGCAGTTGGTGGTGCTAGGAATCTCACCAGAAATCTGGAAAAGACCAATTAAAAGGCAAATCCTCTCTTCCCATTTCAATAATGCTGACCAAAGCAACTGAACATAAGGAGATAAATGTGAATTATTTTCTATGTTTTGCATAAACACTGTAAATTTTAAAATACATTTTAATACTGAATGAACATAATGTCCCCTGGAGAGTTCTGTTTACAAACCATTTAAAGACACATCATGCAGACAGCCTACCTTCATAATTCAAACGACCTCAGATATTTTGCATTAAGGCAGTTCTGCTACTTAGGACTTGAATACTCACAGAATTAAGTAATAGCATAAAGAAGCTCCTATCTTTATTTAGAGAGGAAATTAGACTTTGACACGGGTAATAGCAGCCACACCAGGGTCCACTCATTAATAAGATATTTTAGTTAATCCCTCTCTGATTGAATCATGTTGCAATGTAGTTACTGCTGATTTCCAGGATTCCAACTTGGGGGTAGGTCTATCTCATAGGGCTTACATGGATGCCCAAAAAGGTCTGTGGAATTGATGCAATCTTCTACTTATTGGTTTCCTGGGTATACCAGATGGAATAGTATACCATTTCTACCCTTAAGTAGCTCTCAGTCCAGTGAAGACTCTCGAAAGATGCAACCAGGGCAAATAAAATGATGTTGGCTGGAATACAGAGCACTGTTTAGTAAGCTAGGTATAGTTTTATGTCTAAGTGAACCATGCGAGGAGCCCTCCTGAATTACCACCAGAATACAGTTTCAGATCATTCAGGGGTTTTTCTTCTTCTTTTTCTTTTTTCTTTTTCTCTTTTAGAAGCACTGATCTTAAATATCAGGGGAAACCATTTCAATTTTTGTTTGTTTTCTTATAAGGACTGTTCCTTTTATTCACAACTAAAGATTTCTTTCTGAAGAAAAGTCTTCGTTAAAACAGCCAGCACTTCAATTCAAAACAAAACAAAACAAAATAACTTAACCACACAATAATATACAATGATGGGTCAAATAAAAATAACCTAGCTCAAAAATGAATACAGATAGAGTTGTCACTCAGATAGAAGAAAGAGAAATATTTGGCACTAGCAATGAACCTTGGTTCTAATGATCTAAAATATGCCGCCAGATTCGTGAGTATTTTGCTTCTTTCTACATATCTATTTTATCTTTATTAAGGAAATTGATGAAGCCTTTGATGTTCCAAAAGCGCAATATGGAATGAATTAAACATCATTTTCAGAGTCATGTGTAAAGATTTAGACTTGTGATTTTTTTAATCCAACCAACTAGTGTCCAAAGCATTTTTCATTATTATTAACATCTTCTCCCACCAATTTCTTTGCCAGCCTGATACCTCATTCTGATTAATGGACTAGTAGCAGGGACTACTTTTTTAAAATGATGTTTCGCTTAGAGCATCTGTTTATGTTTCAACAAAACAAATAAAGGCAGGCATATTAAGGAATATGGTGTTTTAGAAACAAAGAAAACAACCAAGATTAGAGGAAAGTTAACTGTTCCCTGGGGAGAAACCCTAGTGGTTAAACTGTTTCATCAGCAACAATACAGAAATTGTTTTAATGGTGTTTTGAACATCTTATTCTTGCAAAAATAATACTCATGCTCACAGAATATAAAGGTTGAAATCGAGGCTATGCATTTGTAAGGCTGGCATTTATTGAGTGCAATATTTTATAAAGTCTGTTAAAGCCAGTAGTGTGAGGATATAGAAACTATGATATACCTTCATACTGGATCAAATATTTTTCATGCTAAACTGATTAATACTATGGAGAACAATGACTATTATTCAGGATATGAAGAGAACTTTTCAGTTCTGGGTTCTTGGGGAAAGCGACATCACAAAGCTTATTTAACAGCAATTGAGAAATCACCAGCACGCAAAACTGAAGTCTTCTATTTATTTAAAAGCAAAAGCACACCTATGGCATTCGTCTCTGTTTTCTTTCCCCAATTAAAACTACAGCATTTGTTTCTTGCTGTTTTTATTTTTCAGGCCTCAGGTTTTAAATGTTAACTCTACTAAATAGTTTTGGTGAGGCACTTACCCCACATACTGAAATCTGCTGCAGTTTTTCTCTGTGTGTGTGTGGGGGGGGGAAACAACAAACCTGTAGCCATTAAATGCATGCTGTCATCACTAGATTACCTTGTAGAAACTTCAAGGTTTCCCACAGCAGCCAACTCTATCATGTGCACTGCAATGTAGAAACAGATAGGGCAAAAGCCACCACAGGAAGAACATCCATGTTAGAGTCTTTAAAATTTCTTTCTCCCTCCGTCTAAACTGCGGATTGGTGTCCTTCCATTAAATGCTTTGGTTTGCTTTGATAAAGGCTGTTTGTCTCAGCCCGTGTTTGGGGGCAGAAGTTCTTGGGTAAAACTTGTCATTATTTATGTACAAGAAAGGAAAACCTTGTCTATTAAATTAATTAGAATGTGGCCTGAAAAGGAATATTTTTGATCAGTGAAAACAGAAGTCTTCGGGTAAAGGGAAAAAGAGGCAGAAAGGTTCAAAATACAGGGCTGCATTGTTTGCAGAAAGCCTGCTGCTGCTTTTATGCCTAACTGAACCATGCCAGGAGCCCTCTTGAATTTCTACAAGAATACAGTTTCAGATCATCTGCATTCAGGGCCAGAGTCATGGCCCTGGAACCGATAATTGCCTCTGACAGGATTTAATTACCTTCTCTAGGACCTTTTCTCTGTTTGATTGGAGACCACCCCCTGCCTCCGATCAAATCAGACAGTAATAACACGCTGAAGCGCAGCAGCCAATCACGAGTCAAGTCTGAACAGTGACCTTGCTGAGTCGAAGCTGATTGGTGGTGTCAGCCTTGTCAACGGTGTCAGTGAACCATCAGACAAGAAAGAGCGAGGGGGGAGCGGAGGAGAGCAACGGGAGATAAGAGAACAGCATTAATGCTAATGGAGGCTGTCAGGATTCAAGGCTCCAGGCCGCCTTACAAGCGGCCTTGCACAAAAACAAAAATACTAGAGAACTCATACAAGTCTAAAATATTCAGAAGGGGAACATTTTCGCTTCTCCAGTTTGGGGAATCTATTCAAGGTATAATTCACATGCAATTCAGATAAAGTGACAGATACACGCACACGCTGTGACAGAATAATTTTCATGAAAAGAAAAAGCCCCACAAAACTTATCCAGATGAATTTGGGGGGCAAGGGGTGGGGGTATAAACTACGTGCATGACTTTTTTTTTTTTTAACTATAGCACTGAGAGTGCTGGTATTTAAGATGTACCACAAACTCTGCTTTTAAAATTAACCTAACTTAGCAGTCACTATATTATTTATGACCATTTTAGTGCGGAATATGAGCCTACCTGTAATATTAACAAAGAATAATACATTCATTAAATGGCCAATCTTTATGTACATATAATTTTAAGATTACTTATAGTAATGCATAATTCTGGTGATCTGCAAAAAAATAGTTTAAGACATAAAACTTGGTTAACCTCTATTCTGTTGAAAAAGGTTCTTTTCCCCACAGAAACAATATCATGGCATCAGTGAGTTAGAATATGCAGAAAGTCTGTTACAAAATGGTAATAAACTGAGATCTGGAAGATATGTAGAATGCATCATTAGTTCTTCACTAATTTGGAGTTTAATTTATTCATTACATTCATCTATAAATAAAATAATCTTCTCCATAGCATTTATTTTGTTTCTGACTCACCTACTTCTTTACAAATACGGCATCTAATACGAAAAAATGTGTTTACAGAAGTGTATTGTAATTTCTCTTAAGTTAGAGGCTAAAATTCAGTTATAATTAGAGAAATAGAATGTTTACCAATTGTGATTCACAGTATATTTCTCATAAATTTTTAAAGAAAATTGTGGTCTAATTTAACACCTTTCAAAAGAAGGCATATTTTGTTGTATGACTCTCAGGCTTTGTAAAATGAAATATTATTTTTCAAAATAATATCAGCTGATTCAAGTTTAAGACAAACTTCTGCCACATCTCTACAGATACACATTTCTTCAAGCAGTTTTCAGCTTCACCAAGGATTTTTACCTAAACAGCCCTTGCAGAAGTTGATTCAGTGTTTTTGATTCTATTGTTTAAACACCTCTCCCACAAGGAACATGTATTTAAATAAAGAATAGATTTTTTTTTGTATAGCTACAATTATTTTCCTTTATGGTTCTGGAATTTAAAAGATAGTTTAATTAACATATACCTAAATCATATTTTTATATTGAATTGGAATTTATAAGTCATTTGTAAAGATGATATAATTATTTCAAGTTTTGAAGAACTATTTGCAACAACCTACAGGGATACAGTGCTACTTTGAAAAGACCGCTTATTTTCAGAGCCCTGTGGTTAAAAAAAGTCATCAAGGGGAAAAATGTATCTTACACAAGAAATCAGAAGCTTTACAGTCTGGTTCCAGCTTTGCTATTGACAAGCTGTCCAATTTGAGTCAAGTCATTTTATCTTCATGGGTGTTGGTTTCCTCAGCTTAAAAAGGCAGTTAACATGAGGTTACCTAAAGTTAAAAGTATGTAGAGTACAGGTATAATTGGCATGCAGACATAATAACAGAGTCATTTCTCAGAGACACTAAAAAAGCTCCTTTTCTGCAACTCAAGGTTGCTGAGTTTCTCTGCCTCTATTTCCTCCAGCCCCTTCCAGTCACACACCCTCACACTACTTAACATACACATTCACACTCATAGCTCTTATGACCAGAATTGAGGTAGGTAACAAGTAGTCACCATCAGTGTCAGGACGTGACCTGCTAAACTTTACCCTTAGGTTCTTTCGAACCCCACTTTTTGGCACTTGCAACTAACAAATTATATTTGAGTAAGTGTTGATCTTTTACTGCAGTGCTTTTAAGTATTTTTCATTTGTAGTCTACATCCATCATGAGATCTTACCTGTGTAACAGAGCAGATGCTTAGCAAATGCTTTTTAGAGGCTATAACAAAATTAAACAAAGCTAGTCTGGTGTGACTATCATCAGTGTGAATTAGCACTCACTGTTGGCCACTATTTCCAAGTCTAGAATATACAGAACTCTAAGAATGAAGACAAATTTTATTTAGCTATTTTGAAAATATTCAAGAGAGCAAAACAGACAAGTATGTGCACATTCCAAACATGAGAAGATTTTTATGTCTCCAAGCAGGTAGTCAATAACATTTTATTTCAGTGGAGGATACTACACTCTCGAAAGACTATCTACCCTCAGTTGTGAAGGGAAGGGCAAATTTTCAGTCTGTCCTCCTGTTATCCCATCTTTAGCCAGTTCAGATCAGAGCAGCCTTCACAGAATGAAGAGGAAAGAAGTATCATGCCTTATTTCATTGCTTTAGTAACAATGCTAGTATTCTCACCCTGGAAAGGTGAATAATTAATACCCATCTGACTCCACCTAATTAAGTCCACATTTGCCTGTTCTGTTCATTTGAAAATACTTTCCTTTAGAGAAAATAGCCATTGCTTATCTTCACAGTTTATATTTCTTAAATGGACACTTTTGGAATTAAAGAGATTTTATCTTGGTTTTAAAAAGCCTTTCCCTTTTTGTGCTAATCATTAGGAATCAGTGACAAAGCCTACTATTTTTCTCAATGGGAGAAAGAATATTAACCAATTCCTGGGTTAAGATTCTTATAAAACAGATAATCAAGCCCCTTATAATCCTAGGGTATGTTCTTTCTTTTTCTAGAGAGATGGGGAAAAAAAAAAAAGCTTTTTGGTTTTTGGTCCTTTAAAAACTGAACACAGACACAAAATTAGAAATTAAAGAAAAGCCATACACCATGGGCTTGTATCTTGGTTGCCATTTCAGAATGACCCTTGCATAATCTGAGTTACACAACAGAGTGACTCTAATTGCAAACTCAATCACTCCTTGACTGAAGTTCAGAAATCAATTCCCAGTAAAATATGACACTCAGTCATTCAAAACAATAGAATCATCAGTATTTCACCATCAACAGCCTAGTTAGGACCTATTTTAGTACAATCCAAATTCAGTTCTTTCACTGTGCCAGGCAAATCCTTTTTATTCCATGTAACCCTGCCTAACATTTCCAATAATCCAAAACATGATGGAAAATTAAACAAAATCATGAGGTTACCAAGACTTGTATGGAATTTCACTCAAACACTTCTGATCTCAGACTTCTGATCTTTTCCTTAATTCATATTGATTGTCAACTTCACTTGTATCCTTGTGGCTCGGCAATTTAAATGTAGATATAAATCATCTGAGGGAGAGGGAGAAAGAGTAATGTGGACCCGGGACAGGGCAGGAAGAGGGTAAAAGAAGATCCAGGTTCAATTAGATGGTCTAGAATCTGATCTGAGATTGTACGTTTACTTTACGTACAGTAACCGAATGGAAATTACAACACAATTACAACCGAATGGAAATTACAACACAATTTTCCAACAGACTTCACTTGGCATCATTTTCTCTATCCCTCAAAGATTCAGAGAAATGATAGAACTCAGGTATGGAATTGGAAACCAAATGTAAATAGAAAACCGGTAAATGGATAGTTTTGAATCAGTGAATGTTTCCAACACTGAAATTTCCAAGTTTTGACCCCTAGCTCTGAGTTTACTTCTCCTTTGGTGAGCTTATCAAGTTACTGACTGCCAAAATCTCAGTTTCTCTTTCTAAATCCTACACTGTGAGGTATTAAGAAATGATTCTTACTTTTCAGAGTGAACTTTAAAGATGCCTAAATAAAATACCCAAGTCTTATATTGTTTTGTCATATTATTGTTGTTACTATTACAACAATGTTGGAATTTGCCTGTGTGTTTCCAAAGAGATGTTCCTAAAAAGAATACATCTGATTAAGTGCACTGTTTATTTACTTTAGGATCCACATTTTAAAAGACTTGCATACAAAGGGCTTAGAAATGCTTCCAAATGAAAAACTCTAGTCAAATGATTACTCAGCTGGCAAAATGGAAATTTCAAGTTGCATAGACAGCTAATTGTGGCTTGCCTGTGGAATGACAGGTCTATAATTTTTAGTTTTGTGTGCATTGAAAGCCAGTCACCTTGACACTCAGTGGTCCATTATCCACCGGCCACCAACCATATGATGATGTTCAAGGAGTGACAGGCACTTTCCATTATGGGTGATGAAACACACCGTGCTTTATTTGGATAAAGCTGTCGTAAGGAAAAAAAGGAAGTCAGGTGCCTACTCCTCCCCATGAGCAACAGTGACACGAACACACCTTTAATTCCGGGGGATGAACTTCTTTGTTCTTGTATAATAACAACCATCAGTTACTCTTGGTATTTGTTGCCAACATTTTTGAAGTGCTTTAATATGTCACGATCTTAGCCTTTCAAATATAAATTTCACCTCTTAATGTCAAGAGCTCTCACCATTAAATTATATTATGTTGGAAGAATTTGAAACCTGATTAAAGCCTGCATCCCTGGGAAAGCTTAACATGTTAGTTCTTTGCCTATTTTTCCCCTCAAAGCTATCATTTCAATAGTTCCAAGATTTTATGATGTGGGGGAATATTATTAAACCCAGAGCCAGGAGATGAAACTGTAATCCCAGTTGTGAACTAATTGGCTGTTGACTTTGAAGAAGTATATCACCTCTCTGAGCCTCAAATCTTTAAAATAAAGAAGCTGGAACAGATGCTCTCTTCATTGTTGTCTACCCCTGTAAGTTCCTATTTCTATGTAAGTATTAAAGTCTCGATCATAAAATTTTGCTGGCTGCAAATAAGACGAAACTTCATTTGTCAAATAGAGCAGTAAGTAAGTCAGTAGTCTCCCCTATCCAAGGTGATATGCTCCAAGATCCTCAGTGGATGCCTGAAACCAAGGATAGTACCAAATCATATATAATACCATATTTTTTCCTATGCATACCTATGATGAAATTTAATTTATAAATTAGGTACAGTAAGAGATGAACAACAACAATAATAAAAGTAGAACAATTATAACAATATACTCTAACAAAAGTTATGAAAATGTGGTTTCTCTCTCTCTTCCTCCCAAAATAGCTTCTTTTACTATACCTTGGGTAACTGAAACCAAGGAAAGAGAAACAGTGGATGAGTGGACTACTGTATTCAGCTGCAGGTCATAATACCAATGAACTGTGCCATTAAAAGGAAAGACAATTAATGATCATACCTAACAGAAAATGTGGAGGCATGTTCCTTATGATTCTTTACAGCAGCTCAACATTGTTACCAATAACTTGGGTTCTGAGCTCTTTCTGTACTTACGGTGTGTGGTTTTTATCCTTAGATGTCATTTACATAAAATGACAGTAGCAGCTCCAGGCATCAAGTTATCTCCCCAAAAAAATCCTAGAAAGAAGAAAGAGGAGAGACTGGAAAGAGAGATCTCTGATTATCAGGAAATAAAAATTTACCCAGAGGCCTTGCGGTAGACTAAACACTGGCCACCATATCCTCGTTTTAGTTCCCAGAACCTGTGAATGAAACCTTAAATGGCAAAAGGACTTCGCAGATGTGATTAAATTGAGTTGGGGAGATTATTCTGGATTACTCAGTAGATCCTAAATATAATCACAAGTGTCCTGATAAGAGGGAGACAGCCAGAGCTTTGACACAAAAGAAGAGAAGCAGGAGAGATAAGTAGAAGCAGGGGGTTTGAGTTTTATGAGAAAGGACTCATGAGCCAAGAATGCAGGTGGCCTCCAGAAACTAGAAGAGGTGAGGAAACTGACTCTCCCTGGAGTCTCAAGAAGGAAGACCCCTGCTGACACCTCCACTTCAGCCCAAGGAAACTGATTTCAGACTTCTGGCTTCCGGAGCTGGAAGAGAGTAAGTGTGTGTTTTAAGCCTCTAAATTTGCTGCAATTTGTTATAGCAGCAGTGATAAGTTAATACGACTCCCCGAGTACACTTTCCTATACGTTGGATTGACCAGGTATCATCTACGTATTTGTGAGTCCTAGACACAAGGGAGCCTGGGGTAATAAGTAGCTGGCAGACAAATAAAATAGACATGATTGTGTTAGATCTATTCTGATTCATCCCCTGGGCTAGCTATGTTGCCGGCTTCAAATAACAGAAGTTCTCTAAGCATGTAAGAGTAGGGATAGAAAATTAGTAAGTTCTGTCAGAATCAGATTTCAAGGAAATCTGTGAACTTTGAGATTATTTGTATCTTGATACGGTTCAGAAATCTACTCAATTGCAATATTCACTAAGTGCCTACTCATCCTGCTTAAAACTTCAGTGATTTGCAAAGTTCTCCCTAGTCTAGCTCTTGTGAATCTTTTTAGCCTGCCTCCCATCACTCTCTAGAAATCCAGCCTAACTGTTTTTTTGGCTGTTGTTACAAACTAGGCTTCCTTCCTAAGTCATCTCACCATACATTCGGTTTGCTTTCCATTGAAATCCCCCGCATCCATCCCTCTCCTCATATTCTTGGCTTAGGTAACTTCCATTGATTTCAATTCTCAGCTTAAACAGCAATTCTTCAGAAATGTTCCCCTTGACTATCCTAGCCTAAGATAGCAACACGTTGTATTCTCCTTTAGTGTATTTTATGTAACACTCGTCAGACTGAAAACAATCTGTTTGATGCTGTTTTCTTCACTAGGCTGGGGTGCAGCCTGGTTCTAACAACAGGAGAATATTTTCAGGGAGAGGATAAGCCAGGTAATGAGGTCAATCCTGTTGGCTTGCGAGGGAGCAAAACATAAAGAAGGCAACACAATGTTTTCTTACCTGTCTCATCATGTGAGCACTGATGCTTCTATTGTGTATTAAACAGTCTAACTCTTGGTTTCGACTGCTACTTTTGACAGATTTTTATCATAACCCCCACCAGCCTGTCAACATATTGCCTTAAAATTATTGGAAGGGAGCTACATTGAGAGAATGTGCCAAGAAAAGCGAACTATGAGGTGTTAGAAAACCTCTCCCTCTATCTGAGCAGTCAAAGCTTCATCTGCCTTATTGACCACTCTTTGCAACAGAGCTAGGCACAAAGTACTCTTTGGAGAAATAATATTTATGGATTAAAGGCACCAACCTTAACACTGGAGCTATACAAGTAAACAAGACAGGACTTTGCCCACAGGGTGATCAAACCCATCAAATCACCCTGAATGGTGTTACTTGAAATTTGGTCCATACCACTTGCATCAGAATCACTTGCAGTGCTTGTTTAAAAAGAACATTCTTAGGTCCTACCCTTGACCTACAGAATCAGATTTTCTTAGGGAGTATTACCTCTGGTGATTTTAGACCAGCAGAGTTCAAAAACAATTACCATTAACTGAAAACAAAAATGGATAGTCCTATTTTTTTTGTTTTGAGCCAAGAAATGTTGTGCTCTCTCTGGCTTCTAGTCATTTCAAAGCTTCACAGGCACTCCCCCTTCTATGTATATTTAGTACAATGCTTTACAAATGCCCTACTCAATTAGATATTGCATCAGATGAACAATTCCAGGGTCTTCATCTATTCCTCTATGCAACTATAGAACTAACACACCGTTTACACCACAGGATAGCTCACACCTGGAGAATTGTGTTTCATCTAATTCCTTACAATTAATGAACAAGTCCTATCAATTTAATGGTGTTATCTCGGGTCCACATTTTGGTGTAAATTATTTATCCTACTAATTTAATGGCAAACAGTCACCAAGGCGAGCTTAAGGCAATAATTTCACACATACATTGGTTATAGGTTAATTATTTAGGTGCCACAACTGGCTTTGCAATAATGAACTCTCCTGGGCAGAACCCATAAAATACATTCCTCAGCTTTAAAAAAAAACAAAACAAAAAAGAGGTTTAATGTTTTGAAGTTTCTCATGCTGAGGTTTATGTAACCTTCTGAGTTATACTGAAATTGTAGGGAAGAGCAGAGAGAGTTTGTGCCAAACAAAAGACAAAGGGGAGAATATAATGAAGGAAGAAAGAGCAAGCATGTCTGCAAAATCTGTATGTGAAAGTTCCCAAAATTAGTGGTGGCATAAATCAAAGAATGGTGAGATTTTAAAAACTAAATGCTAAAATTTCAGGGCATTGCATAGTTTTAAAAAGTCCCTTAAATTCCTCCATTTGAAATATGTAGACTTTAATATTTATAGTATCTTATACCAAGTTCAATCTTTTATTTATTTAACCATAGTCCATAGGAAAAAAAACTCAACAATTTTGATAGAACACTGGTTCCCAACCACAGCAAAGTGACACTCCGATGTACTGTGCATCTTCCACAGGCATGTGGCAAAATTTAGTCACATTGAAAACTTTATTTATTACAAAGTAGGATACAAACTATGAGAACAAATAAAGTTGAGCAGTTCATGCAATGTGGTGTATTGCAGGATAAAAACCATGAGGAGTAAAAGATGCAACGTTGAGGCAGAGCTCTTGAGAAAGTGTGCATTTATTGAAAAGCTTCAGATGTTTGCCTCCTGAGTGTGTAAATCAGGGTGTGAAATGTCCCTCTCAAACAGAAACACAAGGCTAAAGGGCTACCAAGTGAACAAAGTGACATTGATAAATATGACTTAATGTTTTCAAATGTTCTGCTGAGAATTCTATGCTCAAAAGTGAAAAAGTTGAGACCCACTGCCATATGTGGTTTCAAGAACCATGGTAGAGATTTGCACAGGGTATTTTGGGTTATAAAGGAGAAACTCTTCTTCTACCTGGGGTTTTGTGTTTTCCTTCAGGAACTGATGCTTCATAGAGAAATTAAAATCATGAAGGGCATAATATAACCTATGGAAATAAATAATGAGCAGAAGGTCAGGCAGTTCCTTAGGGAGAAGAATATTCATTCCTTAAGTGCTGGGGAACATAAAGGATTTCTGTTGTCAAAGACTCAGCAGCCCTATCGCTTGGATGTCCACATCATCTCCATCTCTGTTTTCCCCTGCATAATTAGATGCTTATTTCCTTGTCTTTGGGGCCTGATTAGATTAGCAGGCCAACATTTTACTTCTGCAAACCTGGGTCCAGAGAAGCAATGTGTGAAAAACGAATTTTTCAACGACTGATGAAAATTTAAATCCCCAAACACTCATATCTACTTTATTCTCTTGACCCATGATCTTCAGGAAATCCTTTTGGTTGTTCTACTTCTGTGGGATCATCATTTTCTTCCTTGTCCCTTTGCTCCACTCAACACTTAGGATGAATGAACCCTGCTCCTTGAAAATCCCAGGAGCCACTCATGCCTTCATCCCTCTCACTCATCCTGACAAAAGAAGGTTCCTTTGCAGTTCTGAAATATTCTGAAACTTCTAATGAGCACCAGATGAGCTCTGAAGTTTACGTGGCATCTTCAGAGCTTTCTTTATTCACTCGCATTTTAGTTTTTTTGTCCATAGGCAAATTCTTATTTTTTCAGAAACTGATTAAAGTGTTAAATAAAGTTGAACTATCATCCCAGTTCTCTAAATTTTCTGAAAACTCTGGTTGTGACTTACTATAGAGCTATCTCTAACTCCAACATATATAATTTTCCTAGTCCCTAAAATAGCACCAAAATTTTATCACCTGGTGCCTTAAATATCTTATAATGGGTGGTAGGATTACATAAGATTTTAGCATTTATGTAATTTTTAACCTGGAATGAACATAGTCATTTGATGAGCATCTATTGTTCTCAGAGAACAAGTCCTGTCCAGATTCTCCACAGGATCGAAGATCTAATTTCAGCATGAATGATTGGAAAAGTGCCTCCATATTTTCTGCTCTTTTCTTTATTCAGTTGTTAAGAGTGTAGCAAAAAACACTGCTAATATTCTCATTGAAGTACTTTGTTCAACAAAAATAGGTAATCTGAATGATAAATGTACACATTTTCCAGGAGATGCAATAAAGCAATTTTCATTTGGAATGAAAAACAAATAGGCCTTTATAACATGATTTTTTTTCTGAATGGCCCCCTCCTTCAACAAAAGTTAATTATCATTGAGGGCACAGACTCATTCATTTACACCCAATGAAACTGAGCCTTTAAAACGTAAATGATTTGACTTCCAGTTTCTGGCCCAACATGTAAGGAACTTAGAACTCTTCACTCCATCCTAACAACAAATTAAAAACTAAACAAACTGAAAAATCAACAGCTCCTCTTAGATCTTCAGAGAAGTGAGCTCACAGGGCACACCTCTGCCCCCAAAACTGTAGAGATAGACATTAGAGACTCATATACAGAGAATCTCAATGTGTCAGGGCAGAAACCCACAAGCAGAAATCTTTGCAGGGACAAATACCTGGGAAGAAAACTCTAAACTAATTGATGAACTGCTGGAGGTTCAGTGTGAACAAGCCTTAGGGATAAAACTCCAGGGGTCACAGACCTGGGAGGGCCTTAATAATCTTGTGAATTTTACCCAGAAGCTCTAACAGGTCCTTAAAGTGAATATTAAAGAAAAATGCCCTCGTGAGAAACTATTTCACCAGAGCTTAACCTGCTGGGGTTTTAACTTTATGGAAGGGAAACACCCCACTCCAGCCTACTGTAGCCATCCTGTCCCACCTAAGCGAGGATAAAAAATAAACAAAAAAAAACCCAGAAGCACTGGTGAAGTTCACAGTCTGGGACCATTGGCTCACCGAGAGATTGGGACCTGATCACAGGACCATAGAACAGTGTTTCCGCCCCCCTCACAAATAGTAGACAACAAGCACAAACAGACGGATAATGTCAACAGAGAGATGAAAATTTTGAAAAGAATAATAAAGAAATGCTAGAGATCAAACACTGTAACAGAAATGAAGAATGCCTTTGATGGGCTCATTAGCAGACTGGACATGGCTGAGGAAAAAAAAATCTCTGTATATGAGGATATAACAATAGCAGCTTCCAAAACTGAAAAACAAAGAGAAAAAAGACTGAAAACGGGAAAAAACAAAACAAAAGAAACAAAACAACAACAACAACAAAAACAGGACAGAATAGCTAAGAACTGTGAGATCACTACAAAAGATGTAATTGGGAGGCCAAGGCAGGCAAATCACGAGGTCAGGAGATGGAGACCATCACGGTTAACATGGCGAAACCCCATCTCTACTAAAAATACAAAAAAATTAGCTG
The DNA here is from genome assembly GCF_000951045.1 of Mandrillus leucophaeus. Classification (NCBI taxonomy): domain Eukaryota; kingdom Metazoa; phylum Chordata; class Mammalia; order Primates; family Cercopithecidae; genus Mandrillus; species Mandrillus leucophaeus. Next base: position 5,764,919 of record NW_012107919.1, read on the forward strand.
GGCGTAGTGGCGGGCACCTGTAATCCCAGCTACTAGGGAAGCTGAGGCAGGAGAATGGCGTGAACCTGGGAGGCAGGGCTTGCAGTGAGCTGAAATCACGCCATTGCACTCCAGCCTCGGCAACACAGCAAGACTCTATCCCACGCCCCGCCCCCCCCCAAAAAAAGATGTAATTATGCACAATGGGAATACCAGAAGGAGAAGAAAGAGACAAAGTAACAGAAGCAATATTTTAAGGAATAATGACTGAGAATTTCCCCCAAATTAATTTCAGATACCAAACCACAGATTCAGAAACTCAAAGAACACCACGCTGGACAAATGCAAAAGAAAAAAAAACGTAAATTTCTGCATGTCATATACAGAGTTCAGTAAATAAATATAAAGAAACAATCTTGAAAGAAGTCAGAGGAAAAAAACACTTTGCATGTAAAGGCTCAAAGATAAGGATTATACCCTTCTTAGGAAGTATGCAAGCAAGAAAGTGGAGTAAAATATTTAAAATGAGAGAAAAAACTCATAAAGATTTTCTCAGATAAATCTGTTGCCAGTAGATACACCTTGCAAAAAATGTTAAAAATTCATCAGATAAGTGATACAGGTCAGAAAATCGGATCTACTTAAATGAAGAACAAACACTGGAGACTGATTAAGCGAAAGTAAAATAAAAGTTTTTAAAAAAATTATTAATTGATCTAACAATTAACAGTTTGTTCAAAATAATAATAGCAGCAATGTATAGAATTATGTGTGCCTCTGTGTGTGTGTGTGTGTGCATGTGTGTGTATTTATGTGTAAGTGAAATGAATGAAAGCAATGGTAGAAGGGACGGGAGGGAGCAATTAGGAATGTTTTGTCATTCTAAGGTACTTGCACCATCCGTGAAGCAGAGTTTGAAAATGAATTTGGATTAATTGTAAACATATATTACAAATTCTAGGGCAACCACTGAAAAAGAAAAAGAAGAAGAAGTGTAACTAACATGCTAAGGAAGGACAGAAAATGAAATCATAAAAAATAATTAAAACCATAAAAGGGAGGAAAAATATGGAAGGAAAAAATAGAAACAAAAAGCAATGGCAACAAGTAGAAACCAGAAACAAATATGGTAAATGTTAATCTAACTGTATCAATAATCACTTTAAAAGTCAATGTTCTGTATACCAATTAAAGATAGAGATCGTAAGAGTGAACTAAAAAAGACCCAATTATAGGTTGTCAACAAGAAACCCACTTTAAATATAAAGACATATATTGATCAAAAGTATGTAGCTTGCTAATGCTAATTAAGAGAAAGGTGGGGTAGCTACATATTAATTTCATATTAATTTTATGCAGAGCAGACTTCCGAAGAAGGAAAGACAGGTGGACAGATAGAACACGGAGAATTTTGGTGGCCATGAAATTATTCTGTATACTACAGTGATTAAGAAACAATTCTGCACACTACAGTGATGAAGATATGTCACTATACCTTTGTCAAAACCTATGGAATGTACAACATCAAGAATTAACTCTAATATAAGCTATGGGCTTCAGGTGATTATGAAATGTCAATGCAGGTTTATCAGTTAGAGCAAATGTACCACGCTAGTGGGGATGTTGATAACCGGTGGGGTCTGTGCATGTGCAAGGACAGAGAGTATATATTAATAGGAACTCTCTGTACTTCCTGCTTAATTTTGTTGTGAACTTAAAACTTCTCTAAACAATTTTTTTTTCATTTGAAAAAATAAAATAATGAAAGTAAGATAAAAGTAAATGACTCGTCCAAGATCACACAGCTGGAGAAAATATTGGAAGCTGGAGCTCTTTTTTTGCAGTTTCCCTATTACACCACATCCTACTCACCTATCAGTTTTAATTTTTGTTTCTTATGCTGAAAAATTAGGTACAATACTTGTTTGTCATTTGCCCTTTCCTACGTAGAGCCTGACTTACTCTTTCATAAATTAATCATAATTTCCCAGATGTTCCTCTAGTTATGTCCTGATTAATGCCACATATATTACTCGGATTGAGAAAATACGGTTTAGATTCATTTGCATTTCAGGATTTTCCAAAGGCCTTATCTTAACATTTCAGAAGCATGCAGTTCAAGTACTCTTTTTCTCTTCTCAGTACATCTAATATTTCTTCTCAGGTACACATGTTCTTCAGAAGCTTCAAGTAGATCGTTTCCATGCCAAGAGTTGTTCAGTGCCATAAATTTTAATTTCTTGATTATCTGTTTAAGCATAATCTGTATTTCATTAGTATTACTTATTTCTCCCTAGAGAAAACAACAGACATCTTGCATCTGTTTCTCATAGTCTGATATAAAAAATGAAGATAAACTATACGTATGAAAAGACAGTATATGGTTTCAACATATTTTCTACTACAGTCTTATCATTTCAAAATCTTTTATTGAAATTAATATTCTATATGTTACAATCTTAACTTATAGCAAGAGTGATGGAAAAAGTACTGTGAATGGGCATTAGTGCCTGCCTTCCATATTCAGCATTTACAGACTGTTTCTCCTCCATCAGAAAGTTAGTTAATGTGAATGTCTGGTGATTGGAATAGAGTTCACTAGAATTCTTTCAACTGAGATTTGAAGAATTAAACTAACTTCTACCTTAAGACAGAAGCATCACTATGCTGAAACTTAAAATAATAGGCTAAATAGAAATTCCATCACTTAACATCCTTCCAAACCTGTAAAGGAAAAAATAAATAAATTTGAAGTCAAATTAATATTTTTATTTTTAAAGAATGAACTAAAGCACATTTAACAAAATTTTCATTGAGAAACGTTGTCTGTATAATTTCAATGTGTGCTTTAAAATTGCAGTTTGTGGAAATATGGAGAAAGGGTAAAGGAAAATATAAAAGAAAAAAAAGAGAGAACTTGGTTTTCTTTCTAATTTTCTTAGAAACAATTAGTTTGGCCATAAGTTCATAGAACCATCTGAGGGATAGTATTAGGGAAAAAAGACAGCAGAAAAGTCCTGATGACTGGTCAGTGGGTGTTATTTGGACCTCTGTCTTCTGGGACTCAGCAAATTAATAGAAAATCATAGGTTGCTGTGATACAGAGGATAATGGAGGTTGATTGATTTTGGTTTTGTCTTATTTTGACTTGGTTTGTTTCATTAAGAAGGTCTTGAATAAGGTGCCTCTTCTAAGGTAGTATCTAATCTGAGAACTGAAATTGCTTTATTCACCCATTCTTTCATTCAACAGAATGCCTGCTTTGAGGACACAACAATTAAACTGAGATCTATAGGATGAGAAGACAGATGAAGGGCAAAAGCAAAAGGACCACATATGTAAAGGTCCTACAGGTGTCAAAAGATTTGAGAGAAAGAAAAGTCAATGTGGCTGCAAAACAAAGCCTGAAGAGAAAATTGGTAAGAGATGTGATTAGGAATATAAACAGAAACCCTCTTATGTAATCCCTTGAAGGGCTTTATAAAGCGTTGAAATTATTTTCTTAGAGCCATTAAAGGACTTTCAATAATGAGGACTTACAACTTATATATATTAAGTTTACTTTTGTCTGTGTAAAGGATGGATGAGAACAGTGGTTCTCAAAGGAGGGTGATTTTGTTCCCCAGGAGACGTTTAGCAATGTCTCCCTCTAGGAGATGGTGTTGGCTCTCAAAACTGCAAAGGGAAGGGGGAGGGCGTTACTCATATCTAGTGGGTAGAGGCCAAGGTTGCTGCTAAATATGCTATAATGTGCAGGACAGATCTCCTGCCTCCATCCACAAAAAGAATTATTCTGCCCAAAATATCCAGAATGCAAAGATTGAGAAACTGTGGAATGAAGGAAGTAACAAAGGATACAGGGAAATTAAATTAAGTGAACATCACAGAGGTCTAGGTAGAAATGATGGCATTTTTCAAAGTTGTTTGTATTGAAATAGAGAGAAGTAGATTCACTCAAGATGCAGTCTGTAGAAATACTGATGGAACTGGACTTCTAGTTTTGATAATGGCAGATTATTCAAAGCACTGATGAAAGTTACTAACTTTGTTGGTTTGTGCTGCTATAATAGAATATCACGGGCTGGGTAATTTACAAACAGCAGAAATTTATTTTCTGCCTGATCTGTAGGTTGGGAAGTCCAAGGTCAAGGTGCTGGCAGCTTGGGTATCTGGTGAAGGCCCATTCTTCATAGATGTGTCCTTACATGGCAGAAAAGACAGAAAGGGCAAAAGAGGATGAACAGTGTCCTCATATGGCATAAAAGAGAAAACCTGTTCCCCAAAGCTCTTTCTATAAGGACCATAATCCCACCCAGGAGGGCCCTGCTCTCATGACTTAATCACCTTCTAAAGGCTCCACCTCCTAATACCATCACTTTCACTTTCACCATCAAGTTTCAGCTTATGACTTCACAGGGAGCACATTCAGACTGTAACAACTACTAAGGAATGCAGTCATTTTTTCAAAATCTTTTAAAGGTAATACAAGAGCTAACAAATACATGAGAAATCAATAGACTAACATCCAAAAAGGGATGAAAATTTAGAGACATGAGCCAAATATTTTAGGGGTTTTGCCCTGTATTTGTCCATCCAGGAGAGAAGTCCCAGAGGTTGCGTTGTACTTTTAACATCCTTAAGAAGTGTAGGAAATATAAGTCAGTCCAAAGTTTGGCAAGAGTGAGAACTCTGCTGAGCCATCTCTACCTTGGCCTTGCACCCTGATGGGATATATCATGAAGGATAGGTGAACTGAAGGCAAAACAGCACTTGCACAGATGGCACCCAGCTTCCAGTCATCTGGGTAACCTAGACAAATTTCAGGCATGGCAATTGGATTAGGATAATCTTTAATTACTAATGCACAGGTACTTGTCTGAGACAAAAATCCTTTCTAGAGAAAGATAATACTCTCCACAAACTTTTCTACAAATATTTGATCAAGCCAAGAATAAAACCAAACCTAATTAGATATATGAGAAGACATGACTAGCAGATGTAAAACAAATAAAAATAAACCAATCAATACTTCAAATCTTGGAATTTTCAATCACAGAATGTAAATCAACTATATTCAAGGAGATAAACTTCAGTCCTAAAAATTTTGAACAGAGACTCAGAAACTCTTAAAAAGTGACAAGACAGATGGGCAAAGAAACCAAATTGAAATTCAATAATTGAAAAATAAAACAACAAAATGAAGAAGTCAATGGATGGTTGATGTAGTTGAAGGGATAATCAGTGAAGTAGAAGAAAATATCAATAATTAAGCAGGGAAAGACAAAAGGATAGAAAATTCAGAATTGAGCACAGAGCAGACAGGGAGAGGTTTAATACACATTTGATTGAGCCTCAGGGTACAGGAAAGAGATAAGAAGCAGAAGCCACATTTGAAGAGAAAATGGCTAAGAATTTTTCAAAACTGCTGATAGATATCAATTTACAGATGCAAAAACCTCAACTAATTCCAAGAGGATATATGAAACTGCTTCGCAGCTAGACAAATCATCAAAGGCAAAATGAAAATCTAAATTGGGTGAGTGGATGCCATTCACTGAAATGAAAAAAACTGGGGAAGGAGAAATGAAAAGTAAGAATCTAATCCTACAAGTATTTTGCAGCTGTAATATAATAAAATTCTTTAGCTAAATCAGGATCATGACCAAATAACACAAGATTTTTTTTTAACTAAAAGAATGCCACAAGTGAGATTGAGTGTTCCTCCTAAGTGCTCTTCTAACACACAAACACTCATCACACATTATTATAGTCATTGGTTTACTCGCTATAGACTAAGCACTCTAAAAGTAAGAGTAATGTCTTTCATCTGTTATCCTCAGAACAGATTCACTTTGCCTGGCAAAGAGAATGTTCTCAATAAATTTTCATTATGTCCCTTGCATCACTTAGGACTAGTATTTGGTTGCTAGGAACAAATATCCAAAATATGAGTGACTTAAACAAGATTCATGTTTATTTTGTCTCATGTAAATGAAGTTTAAACGCAGGCAGTGTCAAGCTGAAAAACAGTTCCTACTTTTACCAATTTTCCAAATGTATCCTTTCTTATTTCCCATCCTTAGTGCATGACTTCTACACTTAAAGTCCGCTCATGACTATAAGACATCCACTGTAGCTCCAGCAATCACATCTGTACTCAGGGCAGGATAAGCAAAGAGCAAAGAGCATGTTTCTCAAAGCTCAGCCCTCTTTAAAGTGCTTTTCCAGAAACTCTAACCAATAAATTCTAGTCACATTCAGTGTTTCAACTTCTACTGCCCCCACCAGAGTCTTACCTTCTGCAATTTCCTCTGTTCTCCTAATTTGAAACCTGTTCTGCCTTTCTCCCTACCCCAGTGGACTATTAAAGCTACTTCCTCAATGAAGGAAAATACATTTCTAGAGTTTCAAGGAAGAAAATAGAATGTGTTTTCTTGAATGTTCTCAATAGTGCTTATGTTGTATAGTATCATTATATTACAATCAAGTTATTCACTGTTAAATGAGTTTCTCTGGCCTAAACTCAGAACTCAAACACCATTTAGCACTTGCTTAAATTAGAGAGTTGTTTATGATTATACACAATTGCCCTAGAAACAAATTTCTGAAACACAAGCATTTGTTAGGAAGTGTCAATATTGTTATGTGTGCTAGAACCCTGGTAGTGTACAAAGTAGTGTGCAATGCACTTTGGAATATTTGGTCATTTTTTAACTTTTCCCACGTCATTATTTCTCTTGCTATTCTCTTATTGGAATACATTTATTTTGTTTTGTTTTTAACCAAGGACTTAATTGTGTCCCCATTATGATCTGAAAAGTACTATTTTTTCTCCTGAGACATAACAGGGGATGACTTGCTGGTATTCTGAGTGTGGCAGATGGTCCACACTTATTTTCGATGTCACAGTACTCAGCTACTATATAGAATGACTCTTGTAATATCCTGCATATTTCATCTAGTAAACCCAATAGTGAGGTTCTATTATTTCAAATCATATACCCTGAATATTTCTTGACATGAAAATGAATGAGTACTAGTTTTCTTGTGTTAATTCTTTGAAGTTGTAGATGTGTGTTCAAGAATTATTTGAAATATTGCTAATCGTTCATTTTGTAAAGATATCTGATATAGAACCATATGGCTTCATTCTGCTATTTTTTTACCTCTTTATAATGGCACATTATAAACTAGCAAAATCTCAGGGCAAACTCTGAAAACACAAAGTTAAAGGCACATTACATGTAGCTTAAATTAGATATTACACAGAATTTTATGTCTACCCAGTATGTTTTATCATTTTCCAAGCGTTATACTATATTAATACTAGATAAATACTTCCATAAATCATTGTGCTTTGGAATATAATTCTCCATTTTACATGTTTCTCTGTGGTTGAAAATTTTGGTTTTTTTCTGAGATTTTTAAATTATAACTGTCAGAATTATTTGATTTTTAAAACTATATACTTGTAACATATTGATTTTTATTTTCTAAAAATGAAATAGAAATTGATAAAGTTAGAAGTTTTCTTAATATTTTCTTATAAAATTGGTAGAAATAACATGAATTTTGGAGTAGATGGATTTGGTTTTCAGTCTTTATTCTTTCAGTTACTATCTCTATAACCTTATCTATGTTATTTAATTTTTCTGAGATTCCATTTTCTTACCTAAAATTAGGAAAAAAATATTTCAAAAAGTCATGATGATGGCTAATGAAGATTTTCTGTGTGTGAAAAGAGTGCCCATTTTTCCTTCCTTTTCCTTGGGTGTATTGTGAGCTGCTTCATAAGATTTTTTTCTTCCTTAGTGTTTACAACAATGTGAGACACACAGTAAATATTTAGCAAACTTTAGTTGGGTTGAAATGAAATAAAATATCTTACAAAAATGCTAGAAATGTATGGAGGTTTGTATTCATTCTTGTAGTCTCTAAGTATTTTCATGTTTTTACTTAGGGTGTACCTCCTTATATACACTTTCTAGGCTGGGTGAAGTGGCTGATGCCTGTAATTCCAACTCTTTGGGAGGCTGAGACAAGCAGATTGCTTGAGTTCAGGAGTTGGAGACCAGCCTGGGCAGCATAAACCTTGCTTTACAATACATTAAAAGAAAATCTGGCCATGGTAGTACATACTAGTCCCTGTTACTCAAGAGGCTGATGTAGGAGGACCAGTTGAGCCCAGGAGTTTGAGGTTGCAGTAAGTTATGATGGCACCATGCACTCCAGCCTGGGTGACAGAGCAAGACCCTATGTTAAAAAGAAAAGAAAACAAGCAAACAAAAATTTCTGTTTTAATACTATCAGGCTGGGTTAGATACCTGTCCTGTATGCTTTTACAAATTCACTCTGTGTCTCCATTAAAATACTTATGATATTCCTTTATATTAATCTATGTATTGGTTGTCCCACTCACTAGACTATAAGGTCCTTGAAAATCTTCTTCATTTTTGTATTCCTAGAACTTTGCAGAGTAATTGACACAAAGCGGGTTTAAGAAATATTTATTCAATAAAATATGAATGAATTAGTCTTCAGCATTTGAATTCAGTACTGTATATATCATAGTCTCTCCATTCATTAACTCAAATACTGAAGGAGGCAAGCTCAATACAGGGAGTTTTCTGAGCATGTTTCTTGTCCTCTTATATTAAAACAAGAAAAATATAGAGGTATGAGGATAATTTAATAGAAGCTTAAATAAATGAGCATAGATTCCCACCGCTGCTGACCACAGGGGTAAACAGAATTTAGGTATTGAATCCAACCATATTAACTTTCTACTAAGACAAAATTCACTCTTTACAATAATACAACAGAATCTAGAATCTAGCATATTCAGTAATCTTCAACAGCAGTGCCAAGAATACAAAATAAAGAATAGCTCATTCAATAAATGGTGTTGGTCAAATGATATCTATATGCAAAAGAATGAAACTGGATCTTTATTATATATGATACACAAAAAATCAACTCAAAATTAAAGAGTTAAACATAAGACTTGAAGCTGTAAAACTCCTAAAAAAAAAATCCTTGACATTGGCCTTGACAATGAATGTTTGGATATGACACCGAAAGCCTAGACAACAAAAGCAAAAATAAACATGTGGGATTACATTAAACTAAAAAGGCTTTTGTACAACAAAGGAAACAATCAATAAGTGAAAAGACAACCCATGGAATGGGAAAAATATTTGCAAACTATATCTCTGATAAAGGATTAACCTCTGAACCACATAAGGAAATCATACAACTCAATAGCAGTAAAACAATATAACCTGACTTAAAAATGGGCAAAGGACATGAACAGATGTTTCTCTAAAGAAGACATACAAATGGCCAACAGATACATGAAAATGTGTTCAACATCACTAACCATCAGGGAAATGCAAATTAAAATCACAATGAACTATCTTCTTATGTCTATTAGTTATTATTATTTTAAAAAAGAGATAGTAAGTGTTGGCAAGAATATGGAGAAAACGGAACTCTGGTACACTGTTAATGGAAATGTAAATTGGGGCAACCATTATAGAAAACAGTATTGAGAGTCCTCAGAAAATTAAAAATAGAGCTACCATTTGGTTCAGTAATCCTACTTCTACATATTCACCCAAAATAATTTAAATCAAAATCTCAAAGAGATATCTGTAGTCCTATGCTCATTGCAGCATTATTCACAATAGCTGAGATATGGAAACTACCTAAATGTACAAAGATGAAAGAATAAAGAAAATGTGGCATATGTATATACAATGGAATATTATTCAGCATTAAAAAAGAAAGAAATCCTGCCTTTTGTGATATGCATGAACCTGGATGAAATTATTCTAAGGGAAATAAACCAGATACAGAAAGAAAAATACTATATGATCTCATTTATATATAGGACCTAAAATATGGGACCTAAAATAATCACACTCATAGAAACAGAGAGTAGAATAGTATTTGCTAGGGGAAAGGGGGAGGGGAAAACAGGGAGGTGATGGTCAAAGGATAAAGTTTCAGTTGTGCAAGATAAGTTCTAAAGGTTTACTATGCAACGGCCAGGTGAGGTGGCTCATGCTTGTAATACCAGCACTTTGGGAGGCTGAGGCGGGCGGATCATAAGGTCAGGAGTTCAAGACGAGCCTGGCCAACATAGTGAAACCCTGTAACTACTAAAAATATAAAAATATTAGCCAGTCGTGGTGGCGGGAGCCTGTAATCCCAGCTACTTGGGATGCTGAGGCAGGAGAATCACTTGAGCCTGGGAGGCGAGGCGGAGGTTGCAGTGAGCTGAGATTGTGTCACCGCACTCAAGCCCGGGTGACAGAGCAAGGCTCCATCTCAAAAAACAAACAAACAAACAAACAAACAAAAAAACAAAAAAAAATTGACTATGCAGCATAGTGTCTATAGCTAACAATACTGTATCATATACTTTAAATTTGTTAAGACAAATAAAGAGATGTTGTGTTCTTACCACATCCACAAAAATAATAGTAATAAAAGGCATGAGAGGAAACTTCGGGAGGTGATGAATATGTGTATGACTTTCATGGTGGTAATGGTTTCATGAATGTATACTTATCCCCAAACTCATCAAGTTGTATACCTTGAATACATACTGATTTTTGTAAGTCAAAAAATATAAAATAAAATAATATTTTAATAAATGTGTGAATTTCAAAAGATTAAGTGTAGAGTTTATAGAGTATATTTTCTAACCATAGTGGAATTAAGTAACAATAAGATATTTGGAGAGTCTCACATACTTGGAAATTAAATAACATACTTCTCAACAATTCATGGGTCAAAAAAGAAAGAAACCAAAAGGAAATTTTAAAAATATTTCTAACTGAATGACAATAAAATTTAGCACCTCAGAAACGACGAGATGCAATTAAAGCAATGTTTATAGGGAAATTTACAGCTTTAAGTGTTCATAGTAGAAAAAAGACAAGCTTCAAGTATTGATCTATATTTTCAATCTTAAGAAGTTAGACAAAAAGAAAAGAAAACTTAATCTAAATGAAGTAGAAAAAAGGAAATGTAAAGAGAAGAAATCAATAACATTGAAAACAATGAATAAAATCAATAAAGTTAACAATTTAGTTCCTTGAAAGTATTAAGAAAAAAATTTAAACCTAGAAAGACTGATCATGACAAAACACCAAATACCAATATCAATAATAAAAAAGATTCCACTATAGACCATTCAGACATCAAAATGAAAATAAGGGTATACTATTAACAATGTTATATTAATACATTTGACATCTTTAATAAAATCGACTAATTACTTGAAAACACACAACTTAGAAGTGAACATGATAAAATGGGATATTTGGACACTCATATTTCTATCAAAGAAAATAATCTGTTATCAAAATCTTCCTCAAGTACACACAAATATAAACAAACAAAAACACTCCAGTCCCAACATTTTCGTTGGTAAATACTATCAAATATTTAAGAAAGAAATAATGCTTATCTTACACAAACTATTTCAGAAAATAGAGAAAGATGAAACATCTCTAAATTTATTCTAGGAAGCAATAGTAACTCTGGTATCCCAATAGAAAGAAAGTGAGAGAGAGAAATGAAGAAAGAGGAAACAAAAGAAAGAAGGAAAGAAAAAGAGTAAAGAAAGAAGAAAAATTGTAGATCAAAGTGTCTCCTGAAAATATATGAAAAAAAACCCATAACAATATACGAGGACATTTTTAAAAATGTGGAAAGGTAATGCATCAGGCCAAGTAGAGTTAATCCCAGGAATGCAAGGTTGGTTAACATTTGAGAATTAATAAATACAATACTACATACAACTGAACAAAGGAAAAACATATGATCATTTGAATATATGTACAAAAAACATTTGACAAAATTTCTCACTTATTACTGATAAAAACTCTCAGCAAACTAAGGAACAAAAATGCTGGGAGAGGTGGCTCCCACCTGTTGTCCCAATGACTTGGGAGGCTGAGATGAGAATATTGCTTGAGGCCAGGAGTTTGAGGCTCAGTGAGCTATGATCACACCACTGCACTTCAGTCTGAGCAATACAGAGAGACCTCATCTCTAAAAATAAAAATAAAAAGAAGAAAACTTCCTCAATCTGATATAAGACATCTATGAAAAAGTCACAGCTAATGACATACAGAATGCTTTCTCCCCTAAAATTAAAAAAAAAATAAAAAAGAAAGCCTGCTTTTACTCTTTTATTTAACATAGCAGTGTAGGAATAAATAAAGGAAAGGAAGAATAAAGTTGCCTCTATAGGCAGATGACATAATTGTTTCCATAAAAATAAATTAATAGAACTAATAAGTGAGTTTAGGAAGGTCTTAGATTTGAAGTCAGTTTTTTAAAACAAATGAATATCTATTCACAACAAATATTTGAAAAAGAATTTTTAAAACATGGCATAAAACATATAAATTAAGAATTAATTTAATAAAGATTCAAAAACTTCTACAGTGAAAACCAAGATATTAAAGAAGTACTAAATAAATGGAGAGATATACTATGTTTATGGATTTGTAGAATCAATAGTATTAAGATGCAAATTCCCCCCAACATAATATATAACTTCAACACAGTCTCTTTTATAATCACTGCAGGCATTTTTATAGAAATTCATAAACTGATACTAAAATGTATTTGAAAATGCAAAAGATTAAGAATAGACAAAATAATTTTGAAAAAAAGAATATAACTTAAGGATCTATACTAAATATTACATTAAACTTTTCATAATAAAGACTGTAGTCTTGTCATATTGGCTAAGGACAGACAAATAGATAATGGAACAGACTAGAGAGTCCAGCAATAAGCCTACACTTATGCAATCAGTTATTTTTTGACAAAAGCTCCAAAGCAGTTCTACGAAGAAAGATAAACCTTTCAGTAAATTGTTCTGGAGTAACTGGTGTGCATATGGAAAAGAATAAACCACAATCATTATCTCACACCATACATGAAAATTAATTTGAGCTGGGTTATAGATAAAAATCTAAAAGTAAAACTACAAAGCTTTGGGAAGAAAATATAAGAGGTTATCTTTGCAGCTTGGTAGTAGACAAATATTTATTAGACAGGATACATAAAGCAATATCTGTAAAAGAAAATATGAATAAATTAAACTACATCAAAATTAAAAGTTATTGCTATTCAAATTCCATTCTTTAAAATAAACAGGTTGGGGTGTGGTGGCTCACTCTTGTAATCCCAGCACTTTGGGAGGCTGATGCGGACCAATCACTTGAGCCCAGGAGTTCAAGACCAGCCTGGGCAATATGGTGAAACCCTGTTTCTACAAAAAATACAGAAAAAAAAAACAAAAAACCTAGATAGGAGGTATGGTGGAATGCACTTGTAGTCCCAGTTACTCAGGAGGTTGAGGTCGGAGAGTCACCCAAGCCTGGGAGGTCAAGGCTGCAGTGAGCTGAGTAATGATTGTGCCACTGCACTCCAGCCTGGATGAAAGAGTGAGACCTGCTTCAAAATAATAAAATAAAATAAAATAAAATAAAATAAAATAAAATAAAATAAAATAAAATAAAATACAGGCAAGCCACAGATATCAAGAATACATTTATGAGATACATATTCTGAATATATAATTTCTACAGCCACTCAATAATAAAAGACAACTCAATTTAAAAATTGGGCAAAACACTTGAAAAGACTAGTTAAAGAGTGAAGCAAATGAAAATGGTATGCAATACCATTACTTCTCAGAAATATGCAAATTAAAATCACAATGAGGTGCCAACCTACACTCACTAGAATGGCAAAATACAAAGAGCATAACAATACCAAATATTTGCAACATTGTGGCATGACTGAAACTCTCATATATTGATGATGGGAAAGTAAAAGGCAATTCACCTATAAAAAAGTTTTAGTAGTTTAGTATGAAGTTAAGTATCTACCCTTGACCCAATAATTCTACTCCTACTTATCCAAGAGACATGAAAAACAGATCACCAAAAAAGCATGTATAAGAATATTCATTAAAAATTTATTCAAAAGACACAAAACCAGGAAACTTACCAAACCCGCAAATTGGAGAAATCTCAATATATCCATACAATGCAATTCCAACAGGAGTGAATTGTTAATATACACAAGGTGAATGAGTATCACAGATATGCTGACCAAATAAAGCCAGACACAGAAGTGTACATACTTCTGATTTCACTTACATGTTGTATATTTTTATGTTTGCATCTATTATAAAAGAGGCAAAACTAATACAAGGGTTAAAAAATATCAGAAATGTAGTTCCTTCAGGGATAGCATAGGAGTTGCTGGGGGGTTACAGGAGACCACCTACTTAGGAGATTGAAAATTCTATATTATGATAAAGATATGGTTACCCAGGGACATCCATTAGTCAAACTTGTACAAGTAAGATTTGTTTATTTTAGGCTGCGTGTGGCAGATCCCAGCACTTTGGGAGCCTGAGGCGGGAGGATCTCTTGAGGTCAGAGGTCTCTCACACACACACACACACACACATATATATATATACACACACACATATATATGTATATATATTTGTATATTTTCATGTGTAAAATTTTACTATAAAAAACTATAGAAATTATAATATTTCAGTGGGGGAGCAGGGATTGGATGGAGGTATAGGTGAAGTAAGAATAACAGAGTATTGATAATTGTTGAAGCTGGGTGATGGTAACCTAGGGATTCATTATGCAATTCTATTTACTTTGTATATGTTTGAAATTTTCCATAATAAAAAGAAGTTCATACAATCAAGCACTATTTATGTCATCATCTAATATATGTTTTTATATTAGATCCATACCAAGTTCACATACTTTATAAGAACGGTGTTTGGGATGCACTTTAGTACTTCAATATTTCGTTCATAAGGGTTGCTCTCTGCATATCTGTGCAAGAAAATCACTCTCATACAACCCAAGTTTGTTGGGTAATTCATAGTCTGGGTAATTCAAAGATATTTTTAAATAATCAAACAAGCCAACAAACAAAGTCAACTTTATGAAGTAAAGAACATGGTGGCAAAAGCATGAAGACTTTATATTAAAAATGACAGTTTTCAATAAGAATCATAAGATCATAGTATTAAGCATCAGTACAATGTGTGAATAAAGCCAGACAAATTGTCCCAACATCAATCAATGCATCAGATTCCAATAGAACAAAAAGAAAAAGAATCCACTCTGAGTATTTAAAACAAGAGAATTTTAATGCAGGGAATTGAATACATTTTGCTCCTCTGCTGACAGAGGAGCAGAAAAGTCAAAGGGGAAATAGTGAGGTAACCCAGAGATTAGCAACAACCAGAAATGTCTACTACCACTTTGCTGGAGAGATAAAGGGAAGGGGCCCATGAAAAAATCCCAGGGGCTAAAGTTTCCTATTGGAAGTTAGATCCATAAAGGGTTTATCCAGTAAGACCTAGAGACAGGAGGAGATGCAGCTGCTTTTGAAGATGCCACCCAGACAGAGAGGTCTGGATAAAAACTCTCCCACCCTCGCATCTCCAGCCAGTGGCTCCCATTGGCCAAAGGCATCTGACATAGGAGCCTGGGAAACAGACTGCAGAGGATTTAAGAATCCTTAGATCCAAGAAGAGGATTACATCCAGAATAAAGTAGCTAATGAAGAAAAAAATAAACATATGCTTTGGCACAAAGCCTATGTGCTTCAGTCTCTATCAACTTTATTGAACTACCTCAGTTCTTCAGTTTCATGTTTGACGTTGCAGACAGCACAGATGTTACTGTCTAAATGATTGCTTATAAAGCTTTCCACCTCCTTTCTCACTCTAGTTGGGGGTGGACTTACAATAGAGCTAATAATTCATAAACCTCAGGGCACCTCTCTTGCTCCAGTCTCTTCTAAGGCCCTGGGAAAGATCCTAGCAATTTTTTTCTATATAAATGTACAATTATATGTTCTTTTTCCCCCTTTTTTTTTTTTTTTTTTTTAGACAAAGTCTTGCTCTATCACCCAGGCTAGAGTGCAGTGGTGTGATCTCGGCTCACTGCAACTTCCACCTCCCGCATTCAAGCGCTTCTCCTGCCTCAGCCTCCCGAGTAGCTGGGATTACAGGCACCTGCCACTGCGCCCAGCTAATTTTTGTATTTTTTATTTTTTTTATTTTTAATAGAGATGGTGTTTTACCATCTTTGCCAGGTTGGTCTCGAACTCCTGACCTCATGATCCACCTGCCTCAGCCTCCCAAAGTGCTCGGATTACAGGTGTGAGCCACCACATTGGCCTTTTTTTTTTTAAAAAAAAAAAAGAAAAGAGGATCCCAAAAGTTATATCAGCTTCTCGTCCCATAAAACCTGAATTTGCTCCTTTCCTAACTGCTCTCTTCCCCCTCATACCTAAGTTAGTGCCCTTTTCCACATTTTCTTAACTCCTATACTATCAAATGAAACCAGGACACTGGATCGGAAAAGCTGGGAAAATTCTAATTCCACATAGCAAAGTGTAAAAAAGAAAAAAAAAAAAACAATGCTCCTTATGGAAACTTTCTTTACAATAGTAATCACAAACTCAAGGTATTCCTGGGATCAAGCCAGATGACAAATGAATGAGAAAGGATAGGTGGTAACTAGGGCAGCCCCAGGGGCTCATGCCCAGGTTGAAGTGAGCAACTGTTACTCAGCTCTAGCCAATTGTTGCACGAAATTGAGTTTGTTGTGTCCAGATCTTCCTTTAAAATAAAAACCTGAAATATGATTTCTTTTTCTCTATGAAAAGCTGGAACTCTTTTGATTTTTAAATGTATCCTCAAAAAACTTTGATCCACCACTCAGCAAAACAAATAACATCCAGCAATACATTGAACCTCTGGGCTGCCAGTTCACAACATTTGCTTTATAGACAACATGCGTAACTTGAGAAATTTATAACAAATTTTATAAGGAATCTGATTCTTTCTACTCCCAAAGTCAAAACCAAGAAAAAGAAAAGAATAAAGCTACTCCAAGAAGTCTCCGTCCAAGGTCTATAACAGATTGATTATAATTTATTATAATAAAAATTTAGATTCCACAAAATCAGTTTAGTGCCAAGCACTGTGCTGGGGCTGGGATATAAATGTAAGAGAGGTGAAGCCAAAAGATTAGGAGAGGCTAACAGATATATAACTACATAGAATACTGTGACAATAAAATAGCTAACAGCTACCTAATTATGAAGTACCAGGCACCGTGCTCAGTGTTTTTGTCAATCAGACAGTCAGTCAACAAACATGTTAGGCCGGGCACTGTTCTTTGTGTTTGGATAAAGCAATGAACAAAACAGATAACCCTGTCTCCTAGAAATTTAGAATCCAGTGGAGGATGATAGAAAATAAGCCTCTGATATAACAAAGAAAATAAGGTAATGAGGTAGACAGAGACTGGGGAGATAAGGGCTGTCTAGGCTGGTCAGGAAAGGCCTCTATGAAGAACTGACTTTGAATGGAGACCTGACTTATGAGAAGGAGGCAACCATGAAGCAAACTTTATGATGTTTATTCCAAGTAGAGGGGAAACCAAATGTTAAAGGTCCCAAGAGGGCTGCAAGTTTGGCATAACTGAGGAATGGAAATGAAGCCAGTGTGACTAGAGTAAGGGAAGAGTAGAAGATGATGAATGCAGAGAGGAGGCAGGGCCCATATGGTATTGTAGACCATGATTGGGAGTATTGATATTCATCTACTATGCTCAACGAGCTGCTGCTTTCAACAGTGCCCTGGTGTGTATTGATTTAAGCATTACGATTACCCTGGCTGGCCAGTGGAGGAAGAGGACCTCCTGATGTGAAGGCTGAGTTGATGGTGGCCTGGACTAGAGTATACCAGTGTTATTGGTGAGAAATGGGCAGATTTCTCATTTATTTACTTTATTTTTTTCTTGGTACAGAGTTTCACTCTGTTGCCCAGGCTAGAGTGCAGTGGCACAATCTCGGCTCACTGCAACCTCTGCCTCCTGGGTTCAAGTGATTCTCCTGCCTCAGTCTCCCAAATAGCTGGGGCTACAGGTGCACACCATCATGCCCAGCTAATTTTTGTATTTTTTACTAGAGATGAGGTTTCACCATGTTGGCCAAGCTAGTCTCGAACTCCTGGCCTCAACTGATCCTCCCACCTCAGCCTCCCAAAGTGCTAGGATTACAGGCATGAGCCATCACACCCAGCTTTATTTACTTATTTTTAAGAGACTGGATATATGGTCTGAAGGCAAGACCTAAAACAAAGATGGTATCTTGACTTGGAGCTGTCAGGATCTGCTCAGGCCACCACCACTGGCATCACCTCCATTACCTTTGTCTATTAAGCAATCACCATTGACCAGCCACCTTCACGTCAGCACCATTCCCAAGCCCCATTACTCTTTGTCGTAGCTGATGCTGGGTTAGATCCGTAGGTCATTTATAGAGTCAGTAAGTTAAGTATTTCCTTTATCAAGTGGTATGGAAGTATTTCAATACTGTAACAACTGGTATAACCATACTAAGTCATACCAGCTGAATATCAGTCCTAGACTAAGAAGTCGGAAATGTATCCTGTTTGACATAGGATATTGGTGAACATTTCTGGTCAGGAGAATGACAGGATCAAAGTAGGATTTCCTACTAAAGGTTGCGCTGGCAGCTGTGTGCCAGATAAGTTAGAGAGTGCAGGGGTAAACGGGAGGCAAGGAAATCAATTAGCAGGTTATTCCAGAAGAAGCACAAGATAAGGTGAGAAGAACACACAAATTCCCTAAAGGGTTTTGCTGTGAAACTTAGACCCTGCCTTGATAGGAGGAAGATAATGTAATCCCTTCCCCCTTTAAATTGATTTGTTGGAGTTTGTTTTGTTACTGAGGGTACCAAGTGAATATATCACTGTCACCTACATGCCCTGTGGGTGAATGATAAAATTACCATGGCTGCTTCCTCTTTCTTGAAAGAATGAACTTCAGAACTCTGTGGTACGGAATGGACTAGATTAGGAGTAAGTTCCTGAGATAACTGGGTACTTTCCAATGACAGAATCTTTCTATGAATCTTTGACATGTTGGTTAACCTGGTGGACAGGGAGAGATTCACACCTGACTTGAAGAGTATTGAAAAATCCTTAAAATATATCTTTGCTTGTTTATGAATGTCAGAATAGAACAACTGAGAGAGAGAGAGAGAGAGGAAGATACAGAGAGATAACAAAATGCTAACAATTGGTTAGTACTTTGGTGAATCTAGGTGAGGGGTACGTGAATAATCATTGTATTGTTTTACAACATTTCTGTAGTTTTAAAATATTTCAAAATAAAAATGGGGAGAGAATAATTTGTTTATTTACTAATTATAATTTCTGGGAACTAGCTGACCTTTGTTTTTGTAGTTTTCATTTTAATGAGTCATTTTATTTTCACTCTTGGAAATGTCTCTATATGGGTTAAATGATAAAGTGAATCCCATATGTCCAAATCAAGGGATCAGAATTTTAAACATTACCTAATGTCAGTGACTTTTTCCTTCCTGTGTTCATTTCCCTGTTATTACACAGGCAAGGACCCTTTGTATGACTGTAGAGTTTCTAAAAAGGAAAAGCCACCTGTGCTCCTCTTTAGCATAGCAGTATTTAGATTGACACAGAAAATACAATCATTAGATGTTTTGCATTATCTATTTATGATTTGTTTGGGTTTCTGATAATTTTGAAAGTGTCTGCTGTGTTAAACAAATTTGATATAGTAGGAATGTCAGAGTACACTTTAAATTCTATTTATTTTTCAGTCCATCACTTTGAAATACAATCTTGAAGTAAAAATGTTCAAATCATCCTAGCTTCTTTAAGCTTGAACAAATTCCAATGCAATCCCAGTTACTGTTAGAAGTCCAAAAATAACATTTTTGTTTTGTGGCTTACTCACACCTTAAAATATTAGATTGAACCACATGAAATCAACATTTTGTAGACCAAAAACAGTCAAATATTGATTATTTCATGTGATTCACTCTATTAGGATCAACCGATTTCTTTGAATGTTGACATCGGATAAAAATATCATTCATATTGCCTATTGTATATAATTTCCTCCCTCATGAAAGCTCCTAATAGTTTACAGAAACATAGAGACTTATAGTTTAAAGAACCTCAGAGCATGTCCCCAAAATGGTTTGTTAAGATAAATGTAAATTATCATACAAACTTAAAAATGATGTCATTCAGCATGTAGCATCCAATTCATTATTTTGTTCTATTATTTCTGGGCTGGCAGTATTGAAAGAATAGAAACTATTAATTAAGGTTAGCCCTTTGGGAATTTTTTTTTTTTTTTTTTTTTTTTGCATATCTTAGTGACCTGTACACATTCTGGAACTATACCTTTATGGTGGATCCCATGATTGTTGTCGTCAAAGTATATCACTTCTTTGCCTGTCAAATGAAAACCCCACTGAAGGTGGTTGAAAGTTCAATAAGTAGTGTTAATCTATTGGGCAACCTATATCTTTTCCTTTCATTTTTTCCTGAATTACAGCTTCCGATAACCCCTGACAGGTGAAAAACCACGCATTGAATCCTCTTACTCTCTTTTTTTAACAAGTGCATATTTTCAATTCAGCATGTATCATACTTAAATGCCAAATCCTGAACGTACCTTATGATGCAATAGGGCATAGATTATCCTAACTGCTCTGGTAAGTGCTATAAAAAAAAAAAGGTCTCTGAATAATTCTCATAATTTGGCTCACTTACAACACTGGAATATTTTTTGCTTGACATAGAAAATGTATTTTCCCCTCAAATGATTAGTGTTTCCCTTGGATATTTCTCATTAATACCCTTAAATATTATAGTCCTGAGAATTGCAGTTTTTCCAAAAGCAAAAAAATACATAGATTTTCTTTTGGAACTAGACTCTCTTAACAGAATGTAAAATATTGGAGCTTCAGTACAACATAGTTGCCCTTTACCATTTCAAACTATAGTGGCAAAATAAAGAAGTAATTTTATTTGGACTTGTTTACTTATTTAATTCACAAAATCATTTTTTATGCCAGGTGCTCTGAAAGTTCATTACTCTGGTCAATAAACAGTTTCTTTTTTCTTTTTTTGACCAAAAAAAAAAAAAAAAAAAAAACTCTACACTTTCTAATGTTACCTAAGTATCCCAGTAGTAAAATTGGCAGAAGATAGAAGAGACTGGAACAGAAAGTCAACTAGAAGAGAGGAATGTAATAGCAGGAATATTACAAAGGAGGCAACAAAAAGAGTATGACAGGTTATAATAAGGATGCTGCTAAAGAAATCTGTATGCCCAATACACACACACAAATACTGACCAGTGCTCAAGTCTCATGTTAGTACTACCAGCAGGTAACATGGTGTAGTAGTTTTGAGCTTGGATGCTGGTGACACAGTAACTGGATCCAAATCTTGGTTGCAGTTGGGTAATCTGAGATGAATTGTTTGTCCTCTGTGCCCCGGTTTACTTGTCAATAAAATTAAAGTAAAAATGGCATGCATGAGATTGGGTTAAAAGGACTAAAAGTGATATTCCAGATGAAGCACTTAGATCCTAGTTTTGATTAATTGCCAATAAATGTTAGCTATAAAAGTGATAGCTATATCTTAGTAATTTGTTTTCTATCCTTTACAGCAGAACTTCCCCAAACATGCAAATAAACACACTCATAATACTTGACAACATCTTTGGAAAGAACTCAGAAAAATTAATTATATGGATTCAGATGAAGTCAAACTTATAAACTAATTCGATAATCTAATGATTGGGCAGCTATTATAGTTTCAATATACTCACCTAAAGAGGTGCAATGTGCTGTAGTAGACAGATGGCAAACTTTAGAGCCAGGTAAGGCAGGGTTCTACTTTTAGTCATGTGACCTTGGAAAACTCATTTAATTTTCCCAAGGTTCAGTTTCCCAACTTTCACAATAGGGATAACAATACCTTCTTTGCAAAATTGTAGAATAAGTTCCCTTTAATAACCAGGAGAGTATAATGCATATCATAGGCACTCAGTTCATGGCAACTCTTATTTTTCTTAAGGGAAAAGAGGAAGGCTATTGGATACAGTGAGACTAGAATATCAGAAACTTTAACACACAACAAAGTCAACTCAACAAACCTTCATGCTTGCTTTGAGATCCAAATTAGAAAGCTTTTGGTATAGAGTAATATTTTTAGTTTACTCAACGTTTCTTTAGGTCACCCTGTCATTTCTCCTGGTCACCCTGTATTTTCTTTTATTGTCTTAGACATTTAAACTTTCATAACTCCAAGAGCTTTGAAATTGAAGTCAAATAAGATTTACAAAATCCTCTTTTTTTGTTGTGTCTCTGCCAGGCTTTGGTATCAGGATGATGTTGGCCTCATAAAATGAGTTAGGGAGGATTCCCTCTTTTT
>NW_012107919.1:5789573-5845011 GCF_000951045.1 Mandrillus leucophaeus
TTCACCGTGTTAGCCAGGATGGTCTCAATCTCCTGACCTCGTGATCCGCCCGCCTCGGCCTCCCAAAGTGCTGGGATTACAAGCGTGAGCCACTGCGCCCGGCTGGAACCCTTATTATGCATCCTACACATGTCTTATGGCAGACCTAAATCATTAGATACAGCATTACTCAGAGGATCTTACATAGCATTAGATTAAAAAACAAAAGCAACAAGTGAGTTTCAGAGTGGTGAAGTAAGTTGCCTATAAAGCTAGTTAAATATATGGCTGATATTTACCAGGTTCTTTTGCTGTTCCAAGTAATAAACTAAATACTTTACATACATTATCTCATTTTTTTCTCAAACTATTCCCAGAGGCAAATATTATCATTGTCATCATTTTATAGATGAGAAAACTGATTCTTAGATATGCACTATCCAAAAAGTAACCATTAGCCACATGTATTGGTCTGTTCTCACACTGCTATAAAGAACTTCTGGAGATTGGGTAATTTATAAAGGAAAGAGGTTTAATTGACTCAGTCCTGCAAGGCGGGGGAGGCCTCAGGAAACTTACAATCATGGTGGAAGGGGAAGCAAACATGTCCTTCTTCACATGATGGCAGGAAGGAGAAGTGCCACAAGAACTTGCTCACTACCATGAGAACAGCATGGGGGAACCATCTCCACAATCTAATCACCTCCCTCAAGGTCCCTCCCACAACATATGGGGATTATGGGAACTACAATTCAAGATGAGATTTGGGTGGTAGCACAGTCAAACCGTATCACCACATGTGGATATTAACATTTCAACTTAATTTAATTTAAATGCAATTTAAAATTCAGTCTCTGAGTTACACAGGCCAATTCCAGGTGCTCAACAGCAGTTACTGTACGGTTCAGCTCAAATGATAAAACATAGAACATCATCACAGAAAGTTCTATCAGACAGCCGGAGAGTTTAAGTAATCATGTAAGTTTTCACAGCTAACACATGGTAGAACCAGGACTCCAATCTAGGAGTCATGACTCCTAAACTTGTCCTGCCATGACTAAGTCAAGCAAAAAGATAAAAGAAAGTGTGTGATTAAATCTAGGTGACTATATATAAAGCAGTTTCAGGTGTTAATTGATTGAAGAATCCATTATTGAGAGTTGAAGTTTTATAGATTAGCATGTTAAGATGTCTGTTGGTGACTAGAAGGTGGAAGATACAGAGGCACAAACATTTGTAGCATGATAAGAGTGAGCCAGTAGACTAAAAGAGATTAAGGAATGAAGAATTGATGGGACAAGATTGAGGTGGCCCTATGGGTGTCTGACTTCCCAAACACTTCTGGTGGTCAAATACAAGCCTCAGAGAGCAGGCGGAGATGATTCACTCAACTCATGTCTCTTCTAAACCAAAAATCCGGGATTCAGCTCTGTGGTAACACTATTTTTCAAAAAAGTTTGTTACTTTAGACAACTTGTTCTTAATTTGGAGCCATTTTGACCCCAAGGGTACATTTGGCAGTATCTGAAGATATTCTTTGTTGTCAAGACTGGGGTTACATGCCTCAAAGGAGAAAACAGAGAATTACTGTATCATCCAGCAATTTCACTTCTAGGTAAATAGCCAAGGGACTTGATGGTAGGAGATATTTGTATACCCATGTTCATAGCCATATTTTTCACAATAACCAAAAGGTGGAAGAACTCAAGTGTCCATTGTCAGATGAATGGATAAACAAAATGTGGGATATACATACAAAGGAATATTATTCAGTTACAAAAAGGAAGTTCTGACACACGCTACAGCATGAATAAACCTTGAAAACATTATGCTCGGTGAAATAAACCAGTCACAAAAGGACGAATATTGTATGATTTCACTTACATGAGGCACCTAGAGTAGTCAAATTCATAGTGACAGAAAGTAGGATGGTAGTTACCAGGGGCTGCAAGTAGGAGGAAATGGGAAGTTATTGTTTAAACATGTATGGAGTAGTTTCAGTTTGGAAAAATAAAAATGTTCTACAGATAGCTGTTGGTGATAATTGCACAACAATTTGAATGCATTTAATGCTACTGAACTGAGTGAACTGTATACTAAAAATTATTAAATGGAAAATTTTATATTTTATATCTATGACCCCAATTTAATAAAAAGACTGGGGAGTGCTACTAGCATCTAGTGGGTAGAGGTCAAATATTCTACAATGCACAGGCCAGCTCCTACAACAAAGTATTTTCAATAGTGCTGAAGTTGAGAAATCTTGCTTTTACAAAATACTGAAAGAACAACAGTAAGAGACTGTCCAACGATATTGGGCTTTTCACTCTTACGCTGTTTTTGCACACTCAAGACACTTCCCTGATTTCATCAGATTTCATTAGCGAAATCAAACTGTAAAAAAAAAAAGCAGAGGTAGCAGAAAAAGAAGAAGAAAAACCTCAAAACAGAACGTGGAATTCCCAATTTCATATATATATATGATATAAGGATATATAATATGATATATAAATCATATAAGAGATATAATTATAAAATGTACAAAAAGATATATATAATTAAAAGATATATAGCTTATAATTTCACCAACAAAGTCTGAAACTATATAAGACTTCCCATATTGGCATGAATACTTCCTATTTTGTTCTATTCCCAAGTCCATCCTATGCATGTGCAATAATAAACTTTCTTAACAAGAGTGTACTGTTTCAGCATATGTTGATCTAAATGTGTGTAGTCTGATTGAAATACTTACGAAAATCATAAGTCTTCTAAAGCTGTTTATTCTACAAATAAAAAGGCATCCTGGTTTTTAAAACTCTTTATTTCTCCTGTTTAATATCATAGAGAAATCTCAATGATGAAGAATCGGTTTGCCACTGCTACTTATACTATCATTTTAAAAGGAACAATGTCTCCTGTTAAATAACTAAGGCAAATTCAAACTTGAATGAACAAAGACAATAAGGAAAAATTATTATTTGCATTTTCTATCTATGAGGCCACTGATCAATGGCCTTTCAATTCAACCAAATACTGTAAACCTCCAATGCAGTTCAGCAACCAGTGAGTCTTATTAGCATTTTCAAGAAGTTGAGCAGCTTATTTGATTGAAAATGATTGAGGCAATTCTATATGTGTGTGTTGGGCCACAGCATTTGATAACAGGTTAAATCTAACGAAGAAGGACTAGAGTTTGAGAAACAATGACCCAGAGAAATTTTTCAGTATTTGATTAATTTATTATTTATTTATTCCTCAATTTTGTTCCAGAAGAGGTTTAAGGCAGCTGTTAAGTATTTTGATAATCTGCAGACTCTTGTCTTATGTTTGTGAATATTTTATAGACTGGGTGCTAAATACTAAATTATTAAAGATCATTTTTTTTAAAAAAGAAAAAGAAATAGAGCAGCCTAATATCTTCTAACTCCAGTGAATCACTTTATCTTGAAGACTATTAGCAGACAAGATGGTACATTTTACTTGCAATTCATTTGTATTCAAGGAAACTACTACTATAGAAAATTGCTTATTTAAGTAGAATAAAATGTGTTCTGAGTGGACCCTGACTGTTTTTTTTTTTAACTTTCTGACTTCCATCTGCCCTTCTGAAAAACACTCCAATTTCTTTTCTGAGAATTTCTTTCCTTCCATGTTATTGTCTTAGTGGGGGTGATAAATCCAGGTGCTAGAAAATCATGCCTTCCTTCTGGGGAGTCACTGCAGCTGCTGGGGGCCCTTTCTACCAAATCTTTCCTGCATCACTCAGATACAGGTAGGAGTTAGATTTACAGTCTCAGATTGGTGCGTGGATATGCTGTCCAGGACTTCGACTCTTAAGCAAGTGATACAAAGATTGAAGAGACATTTGGAGTTGAGTCATCCTGGTGGCAGTAGCACAACACCACTACAAATGCTATGAGATACTTCTCTAGTTCTTGGTTCCCAGCTTTCTCACTCTTTCTTCTTTTATTCCTGCTTCCTACCCAAGTGTTCCAATTACTATGGCTGTGTAACAAACCACCCCCAACTTACTGGTTTAAAACAATAACAATAAAAAAATCTGTCTTGCTCAAGACTGTACTCTGGGGCAGGGTTTTAGCAGGGACAGCTCAGCAGGGGCAGCTTGTTTCTCTTCTACTCATTTTTGCATACGGTGGCTCAGAGGCAGGGGCTTGAAGGCTTGCTCAACTGTCTGACACCTGATCAGGGAAGACTCGAACAGCTGAAGACCAGAACAGATGGACCCTATGAGCAACTCTCATAATTTTAAATGGCTTATACAGCATAATTGCTAGAGGGTGACTGGACTTCTTAAATGGCAGCTCAGGGATCCAAAGATCCATGCCCCAAGAGAGATCAACACAGAAACTCTATCATTGTTTTAAATGGCCCAGCCTCTGATGTTATATCGAGTCATTTCTGCACCACTCTTTTGATTGAAGTACTGTAGAAGTCCATTCAAGTTCAAGGGCAAAGAACATAAACCCACCCACCTCTCAATGGAGTACAGACAATATCACACTGTAAGAAGAACATGTGGGACGGGATATATACTAGTACGATCATCTTTGGAAAATTTCACCCACCACATCAAATCTTCTGATTGATGTAATCCTGGTAATTTTCAGTCAACTTTCTGTTGCTGATCTTAGCCAGGGTCAGATTCTACTACTTATAACTAAAGAATCCCAATCTAATAGAATGAGGATCTGTTTTATTAAACCCTTGACAATTAAATGCCACTTTAATGTTGGATATTTAATTAACACCACCATTGAGAGGTTGGTACTTATTAATTAATTAATTAATTACTAGACATACCTGCGTGACTAGGAAGAAGACTTTGCTTCACTGGTGAACGACTGCAACTGCTTTGTCAAGTTTCACTCCATCGCTGCAAATAGGCATGATTATAAGAAAAGAGCTGAGGCAGAGAAAGGTTATTTGGTTTATCACAGATGGCAATGGGGAGTGCATTGCTTCCAGAAACAGACCCAGAAGTTTTCATTCCCTGGGCCAGGCTGGAACTATTAAATCACATAGAAATACCAGGAAAAGATAAGCTACATGAACCAGTGATTGCTAAACTAAACACTCTAGTGACTTCAAAGAGCCCTTAGGGCCTGCTGTTTATTTGGAAAACCAGAAAAAAAAGTGGTGAGAGAATGGTAGAATAGAAGCCCAGCTATATATTATCTTACGATTTTATCTTAACCAGGCTAGTTTGAATAATTTACATATTAGGGGTGCATGGGTTTATTTGTGTACATATATGTTTGTGTGTGTTTATAGTCCTTTAATCTTTTAAAAAAAAAGCTTCAGGACGTGTGTATTTTCAAATAAATGTATATTTCAAAAATATTATCAGTCAGTCATCAAAAGATCCTCCTAAAGATCCTCAAAAGATTGTTTTCTCCTAAAAAGAAAATAATTTTGACATAAAAGCACATGCATATCAACAATACAGTTTAGAAAAAATAACAAATGGAATAATATGTAGAATGTGATATTGCTTTATTAAAGATGAAAATAAATAAATAAAATAAATAATGGAGTGAGGGACTAAGTTTATTGTTTCTAGGAACATTCCATTCCTCCTTCTGGGAACTTACAAGTTAATTTTCCTCAGATGCCAGAATGTTCTAGAAGATTTTTTAAAACCTAATTGTTTGATTGACCACCTGTACTTCCAAGCTCTTTTTATTGATAACATTGTTGGAGGTAAAAGAGAAAAAGAAAATATATGCCTATGATTCTAGTCACTGGTGTTTTTCAGGATTTTATTTTTACCTTTAAGTGTTCAAATATTATATTTCATCTACTTTCAATCTCTCTTTTTCTAACTCCATTTCCACCTCTTTTACTTTTGGTTCTTTTCCAGAGACCACTCTTTTCAGTGACAGACATCTCCATGGGCTGTTCTTTGTGACCACCGGCTGTGTTGTGAGAACTGTTTTGGTCTTGCTTTTCTTCATGCCTGTCAAAGGCCACAGAGTGTTGAAGCCTGCAAACACAGCCTGAATCAGCATGGACCCCAGAGACTTTCAACAGCATCTCAATAAAACTTTCAATTATCTCCATTTTATACACAGTATTTCAGTTGTGGGTGACACACTTCATCTGAACAAAATTATATTAAATAACACCTTGAATGAAAAGGTCCATTCAAACAGAGAAATAATACAGAGAATTACACCCAATACTTTGTTTTTTATTATACATTATGAATAAAATCACTACTAAAAGGCAAGAAAAATCATCAATGTTCTTTTTAGAATCACAAATGTCCCAAAACCTTTGATTTGAAAACCCCTTGTGGCCTAAGCACCTTAAGCTATCTTGCAGAAAATTCTATGTGTGTTAAAACACTTGCAGGGACTACTTTTCCATAGAAATGATTATTAAAGGACATTAGTGAAACATCTTTATATTGACTAATTTTAGAGCTATCCTTTCACTCTTTATTCTTTGCAGGTGTTTATCTTGTTTTATTAGCAACTTGTTGCTAGATTCTGATGTGTTAATTCTTAGCTACAGTAAGGTTGTTTTAAATGTTATGTTTACTATGATATTACTTTAAAAAAATGTTACATTTTCGCCTCTGTGTAAGCACAGGGCTGGTGAACTAAACAACATACATAACTCTCAATCTATCATCTGCATTCCCTTTGCATTAGGTGTAACACTGGCACAAAAATCGGAGCCCCAGCTCCAATTTTTCCAGCTGTCTCTGTTGCCCTGTGATCTTTTGGTACAAATTTTCTAGCCTGTTTGAAAAGGCAGGCTTCTACCCCCTTCTTTGATTGTGCTTGGGCATTTTGCCAGCCTGCGACATGGATTAATATGAACAGAATCACAGACTTTTCTGAACACTAGTCATTTACGTGTGTTTAGTAGCATATACCCAGCAAGAGAAAGGCAGGCCGCCGTTGCCTTTGTATAGAGTCTGGGTAGGTTTTGATTTCACTCAGAGTCAAGAACAAAGCAACCTCTGACTTTTCCTCAAACTCAGCCTGTATGGAATGACTTTTAATGACTTCACGAACTGCTAGCCTTCAGATGACTGGAGTGTTTTTTACTTCTTAAGTTTTTCCTTCTATGACGTTTTATGATTATACCTTATGGTGCAGTTCTATTTTTGTTCTCATGTGCTTCTGAGTGCTTAAAGTCTAGAGGAAAAATTTTTTAACTCATTTGGCTCCCATCAAATGTGCTTTTCAGTTTGGGGATAACGTGGAGAGAAGCTTTAAGTACTGTGCCAATACCAAACATGGCATTCCCTATTGAATGGGCCAATTCCATCCCCTGAGTCTGAATAATTTAGAGAAGACGTGATGTCATTGTCTCCTTAGAGATAAATGGAAAAGAGTCTGGGTGTAGAATTTTTGAGTGGTCTTTATAATAATAGTAATTAAAAAGCATTACCTCATATATTTAAACTTTTTGTGCACGCCATGTGCTTTTCTCATTTACCCAATATTACTCGTAAAGGACTAGTATTCCTGTTTCATTATTTTTGAAGCACTGTTTGATGACACTGGTTTAACAGTTTCTCACAGTTCACTGCTTCAGTTTTCATCAAATTATATTTCTAGTTACACTAGACACTTTCATCATCAATTTCCATATGCCTCAAAGACATGCAAGGACCAGTCTGCCAACAAGTGAATTCAGATACCAGATAATAGCTGCTGTAAAATACATTTTTCTCTTACTATAGCCTTCTTTAAAATGAAAAGTTTATAACCTACCAGGCCAACCCCTTAACAACCAAACACACCATATTTGTTTAACTGGATTAGCCTGGGTCTATGGTGAAGTGTTAAGATTATGGTAAACTATTTAGTTTTGATGTGCAAATGTTACGATAAGCTGAACAGTGGCTGTATATACTTCCATACAGTTCATATCCCAGCTAATGGAAAAGCAGCAGCCATACAATTTGCCAAAGAACTGCCAAGTTCGAAAGAATTCTAAAATCCCTTCTCTCTTAAATTCTACAACTTTCCTGTGTTCTTTCTGTCACGTCTTGGAGCTCCCGTTGTCAGACAAAGCCACAGATTAGGGTCCATAGTAAACTCCAGATAATTCTGAAGCATGCAAGTAAGTTTTATATCAATAATTGTTGATAAAGTTTAAATATCAGTCACCATTTTTCAACGAACTTCCAACCTGTTTTGCTTATGACTTTAAACAGCATAAATAAAAACTGTCCATAGCTGGCAAAGCATATTATCTTCAATTTGTTTTTTAGAACACTGTTCATGCCTTAAAGAAAGGGAACTAATACAATCAGTGCTAAACTCACAGGAAACTAAATGAAAAGCTTTTAGTCTTTCCTTGACTCAATCAAGCTCCAAAATATGAATATCAGAAGGGTTTTCTTAATATGCTTTAGAATTACTGAATCTCTTGAATTAATCCCTATGATTATTATATGTGTGCAATATCCTGAAATTACAATATGGATTGTTGGGTTATTCTGAACTTATAACATGCGTAGCACTTTTTAAATGAAAGTTAGATTCATAAAAAGATGGAATCATAAGGAATCATTAAAAAATGTGTAACAACATGGAAAGATATTCAGTGTTTTATTCAGTTGAAAGAACAGGCTATCGAGGTGATGGGATATGACGAAGAAAGGGGCAACTTTTACTTCTTAATTACTTCTGTATTTACTTACAATGTGTAGTAAAATTTTTAAGTGGATTATAACACTGTATAATAATTGATATGTATCAGGCATTATTCTAAGTACTTTAAAAATATTAACTTAATTCTCGTAACAACTCCATGAAGTAGATAATTTTAATATTTCTCTTTTACAAATGAGGAAACCAAGACATAGAGGGCTTAAGTAACTTATCGAAGTTCACACAGGACTATGAGGCAGAGATGGGATTCAAACCCTTCTCTGCTCTTGACATTCCACTATTGTTCCATTTTTGTGAAATACATTTGACTGAAAAACTATATTACAAAATGTTAAAAGTGGATATTTCTGAATGATAGAATTATGGTTAATTTTTATTTTTTATATTTTGCTTGTCTGTATTTTCCAGTTTTTCCATAAAACAATCAATAGAGTGCTTTTGAAAAGAAAAAAAAAATCTTTTTAAAGTTCCGTTTGTACTAAAGCATGAAATAGGGATTTGGATGTAGCACTGTGATTTTTTTTTTTTTTTAAACTGCCCTCCAGTAAACCTTCCTTTTATTTTATGCATCTAGTAAAACGTGTGCCCTAGATCTTGGCTATTGAACTGTTCTCTTGTGTGGAGATTTTACTTTGTTTACAGTTGGTCACTATGGGGAATAATGAGAACAGAAGAAATTGATAGAACTTTCAAAATGCAGAAATGTCAAGAAAGGAATAAAGTTAGAAAATACAGTTGTCATCTATTAGTCTTAACATTTCTAAACATATTACTATTACATCTTTCCTTGGCAGTCTGAGTTGCTGAGCAGGGTCATAGTAACTTAGCTTGTATCCATAAGGAAACAGCCACTGGAGTATCATCCTTACCATGTGCTTTTCAAGGCTGATAGGTTCCACATGCAACAATACCTGAACCAAGAGAATAATATTCTCATTTGTAGTTGGTTTCTTGTGTTCCCTCGAAAGCGTATCTGTTTCTTTGAAGATCTCAATAAAAAAAGTGACCACTTGTTAAGGATCTCTTAGGATAGTGCATAGAATATTAAATAATTAAATTATATTAAACTGGTTCTGATGAGGACAGATATGGAATTGATGTAGCATTCAAAAACTTTAAGGAAAAACACAAATACATTTGCCTCTTGCAATTATATCTCATGTGAAATAAGAACAAGTTTGTCTGTGAGCCAAAAATAGGTGTGGGGCGTTGAAAGGAGGATAAAGTGAGTTTTAGGATCTGTCAGTTTCAACAAAGTTAGATGAGTGACATTTTATGCCAGTGTTGTATTTAATGCTACAATTCTTCGTGAAACACAGAATCCCAAGAGGTGTGTAAAGGATAGGATGAAGATGGCTTAGAGACATAGGGAGGCTGGAGTGTGTGTGGAATTAGATGTTTAAGAAAGTCATTAGGTGAGTATGGCTCTCAACCTCTCTGACTGGGTTACCAGAGTGCTGTTAGCCAGTAGTTCCAGATTCTAGTAATCTTTGTTTCTCTTATGTAAAATGTATTCAAAACTCTTCTATTCATTTCTCTCTAGGTCTCATCTTCTACTCCAAAACTGTCCTGGCTAAGGCTACCATCAACTCCAACCCAGTGACAGCAATAGCTCCCAAGTGGCCTCCCTGTGTTCAGTCTAGTTCCCTAAAATACGTTTTACAAAATGGGGTGAGTGATCTTTTCAAAACACTAATCTAATCATGTTACCTTTCCAGTTAAATTTTTAAAACAGCTTCCCGTTGCCCTCAGGATAAAATCAAACGTTTTAAACAGGGCCTTACTGTGACCTTCAAATATCTTTAGCATGGCCTTGTGGTTCTGGCCTCTACCCACACATCCAGATGAATCCCAGACACTTCTTGCACCATGCAAATCTTCACTCTCAGTACCTGGCCACACTGGCTTCTCTTTTTCCTGTGACCTATTTATATTCCTTTCCTCCAGTAGGGAGGTCTTCGCTCAATCTCAGAGGAGAAAAAGTTTCCCTGTTTTGTTTTCTTTGCACGAGGGGCCTCTCCTTTACACAGCCATAATTTGCATTCATTTATGTGATGCTTTAAGTCACTGTCTCCCCATCCCCCTGAGATTGTATACTTCATAATGTGGAAAGAACTCTGCTTTTTTTACATCATTAGACCATCAGCATGGTTTAAGAACTATGCCCCACACAGAGAAGAGCTTAAAAATATTTGTTGAATACTGTAATCAAGCCATTACATTAATAATACAGTGAGAAAAAGGTTTTACATTCTGCTGGTCTCTCAAACTCAGTTGTAAAAAAATTGCATCCATTCATTCATTTATTTTTGCTGAGAAAGAACGTTACATTATATATTGCTTTCTTGAAATACAGATATCTTATGCAAGATTACCAAATTGAATTATTAAACTTGGAAGTGCTCACAAACCTTTTCTTTACCAGGTTTTTATGGGATTTCTATACTACTCATCTTTCAAGAGAGATTATTTTGAGTTTACTTCAATGAGAAAGCTCTTTTCCACCATGACAAGCCTATCCCAGGTACAACTAAATTCTACCACTTTCCCAAAATTGGGACCGTGACATGGGGGAAGACTCAGCAAGCATTAATTGATTTAAAATGAGAAAAGGAACTTTTATCTGAGGAATGTGAGTCCTTTTAAATTATCAGGCCTGCAAAGTCATTAAAATGAGACAGCAAGTCCATCCTAACCCCCACCTTTTGAGATATGTATTCATCTCTTGAAATAGCTTGTTATTGTCCCTACTAGCTATAAATTAACTAACAATGCTGCAGCAGAAACTATAACTCACACCCTATAGCTTAACAATGTCTAGCCAACCACCAATCAACGTTTTTCTATAAACCAATGAGAATTCTTTACAGAGAACTTTGTGTCAGCCTACTCCCTGTCCCCCATATTTGGCTTTAAAAATTTGCTTGCAACAAAGACCAAAGGAAGCTCATGTCCAGTGTTACCTGGGTGTGAATCTTCCAGGCAGTTGTCCTCATACTTTGGCTCAAGTAAACTCTTTAAATTATATTTTGTGCCATAGCCTATTCCTTTTAGGTCAACACAGAGATCATGGATGTCTGTTAGAATGGTTACTAATGCTGAGAACACACGAATCCAGGTTCAGTATCATGTTCAGACTTTTAAAATTAATTATTGCATAAATAGTTTTCATCTGATTTCTTGATACATGCTAGATGTTGGCTAGTAAGTATGTTAAGTATTCGGGAGTGTTTTGCTAAATTTTAAGATTCTTCCCCAATGCTTGCTACTTAAGCTGCAGGCAAAGCTGAATTAAATTTAGCCTTTCTAAGATGATAATGAGCATAACATTTATTTTATGAAATGAAATTTTATCAGTTCTAGTGTTTCCTGATTCTATTTTTTTTAACCCATAAATATTCTTACTGGTTAACCAAAGAAAATTTTAAATACAAAGTATCACACTTAAAAAAAAAATCATGGACTTCAAAAAGGATCAATTAAGGAATTAGATTAATCATATAAGTTTCTTTTCAGAATGGCTTGATACATTTCTGTACATTTTAGGGAACAAGTTTTACTCAGAATTCTTTTTATTGTGGCATCCTGCTGTATTTAAAAAGAGGGCTGCCTTTAAATGGCCATGATACATAACAATCTTGTCTCTCTACAAGAAAATTAATTTTTAAAACAGTCTTAGGATTATTTCATATTTCTAAAGACATTAGTAAGACCTTTGAAATGTGCTATTTTAACTCCTTGGGAAGTCCTTAGCTTTTATCCTACAACATTGCCTCATGACATCACTTCCTCTCCTGCAGATCTGGTGTGGATTTTTCTTCATTGTGTATTTGCCTCATTCACTGATGTGTTCTCTTCTTTACTTTCTCATTTATTGACAAATACAGTCATTTAACAACTATTCCCAACACAAAGAAACCAAAGAAATATAGGACATTGTTATTCAACTTGGAGGAGTCATAATAAAACATTTGAATGAAACAAGTGAAAAAAACATAAGAACTGCGAGAATTCAGAAAAAAAAATAGTTTGTTGGTTCAGTTTTATTTTCTAACTACATCATAGTGGTGATTCTATTAAGAGGCTCTGATTTCTGATAATACACATCTTAGCCTTTGCTGTAAAATGATAGAAATGCTTACAACTTAAGGAAAAAAAGAAATAAAATAGTTGCTGTTTGTTCCTACAGTTAGACTGGTATATTTCATTTCAATGAAATTATCCAACAAAATGCAGTAATTTCAATGGATTGTTTTTTAGAAGAAGAACCACAGTATTGAACCAAGTTTTAAGCCATACACATCTCTGAAGTACAGGAAAACCTGTTCTCATAGGGAAGATGAAAGCCAACTCCAAATAAAGTATTGAGCTTTCAAGGGAAGCATCATTTTCTTTCCAAGCTTTCACCCAAAGTTCTCCCACGCTCCTCTTTCTCATTTTCTTTCCTAAATGCATTCTGAAAAGATAATTTAAAAGGTATTGCAGTGGGCTATCAGGAGGCATATTCACCAGTTCCTTCAATGAAATCACTGGGGAAAGGGTCCAGCTTTGAGTTCTATTAAAAGAAAAAAATTGTAATATTTCCTTGAAGCCAATCATAAACTTAGTATTTGATTTTTGTCCTTCTTTTCTTTTCCATTATACATAGTAAAAGCTGAATTTAACAACAACAACAAAATGGAACTTATAGACTCACTTATCTTAGAAAAAAAAAAGCTGCAGCTTATAGGATTTAGAATTTGATATAAAGTAACATTTCAAAGCTTATATGGGAAGTGGGATAGACATGGTTCACATCCAATAATTTTAAATTAAGCTTTTAGTGTAGGTAGCTGTATTTGTGGACAATATGATTTAACAAAATGCAGTATGTTCAAATCCACGTAAAGATAATTATTTGAAAAGTGAGTGTCTTTTTGTTCCTGGTTTATTATTTAAACTCAATTTCATATCTCCCGCTTGTTAGTAGCCTAATGAAAATAAAATTTCATAATCTAAATATACCTTGGTCATCATTGGATAATTGATCTATCAGCAAATTGACTTCTTCCAGCACTACAAACTACAATTTTAAGTCTTTTTACCTCAGCTTTCCCCACTCAGTAAAATGGTATACAAATTTTCATCAACTTTGTAAAGGATAACCCACTTGATTTTTTATGGCATTAAGTATCCTGTAAAACGTACCACTAAAGTAGAAAGCATTATTATTTACTGTCTGGTTGCACATATTTAGATTCAGAATCATGTTCAAACTAGTTTGTCTGCTTTGTTTGACTGCAATTTTTTTTTTTTTTAAGAAGGAAACCACAGAAATTATTTGGCTGGTGATGCTTTTTTTTTTCTTTTTTGAACTGATTAAATCAGCCCAAATCAGTCTAAAAATTCAAACTGTTAAGATATGAGGAATGTACTACTCAAGTCACAGAGTAAGGGAAACAAAACCAAGCATTCCTTCAAAAACGTGATTCTAGTCAGTGTTCGCTGATGGACTAGAAAACAAAAGAAAACAAAATGTAAGGGTGCCCCATGCCCCCATCTTTGGCATCCTTTAATGTCAGTGTCACTTGTTCTGATTTGTGCTGGGCAAGGAAAGACACTGTCCTTTCCACCCTGGCACATTTGACAAGTACTGACACTCTGGGCATGCTGTAAAATAAAATAAATACATTAGTAAGACCATTTCCCTTTTCATTTCATCCTAGGCATAAGAGATGGGTTACTTAAAATTCAAGTGCCAGGAAAGCCCATTGTAAAGGAAATATTTTCAAGTGAATTCCGTTTGATCTTTTTTTTATAGGGGCTCCTACAAGCGTCTCTCCCTTCCTCCCCAGACCCTGGAAACCAATTAGTCTCAGCACAGAGGCCACAGACCAGGTTGCAATGGCTCCTTTTTATTTTTAGGGGATAGAATTTCAGCTAGGATGTCTAGTCGATTGTCACATAGTATACTTTGCACACTTCTCTCTCTCACACATATACATTGGATTTCCCTTCAGAGAATGCACAGCTCTTTCAGTCTGACTCCTAGAAAGGAATTAGATCTGGTTGCTGTCCCAATCTTTCAGCAATGACAATGGCATAACATCACAGGGCCACCTCATCTTTCACAGACAACCCTGCCAACCAAGTTTTCTGAAAGCCTTCTCTCCCTTGTTTTCTGTCTTCCAGCATTTCAGCGGTATTTCCTTTCCTTGTGGTGTTTGTATACAATTCCGAAAACCTTTTCTTCCATTTTCCAAAGTAGCAGACAAAACTGGACTAACTTTGATTTTTAAAATGCTTTTGACGTGCTTATCTTTTGGGGAAAATTTGATCCAAAAGACGAAAATGGAAACAATTAGAGTCTTTGCCTCTCCTCACCTTCCTGTCCTGAACCTGCCTTAATTCATGGAGGTGAAAAAAATGATCAGCTGGGTTGGCCTTTTCTTTCTCAGCAACATTGCAGAGAGAAAGAGGTGAGTGTGTGAGTGTGTGTGTGTGTGTGTGTGTCTGGCGTGTTGAAAGGCTTGGGGGAAAAGGAGCACAGCTCTCCCCCAGGAAAGCCTCAGATCAGCAGATGGGAGGGAACCTAAGGTCGCCTTCCTAGGTCTGAGTGAAGTGTCCCAGCCGCTCCCCTTACCCCCACGGTGAGCCCTGCGTCCTGGAACGGTGCCAGGACTCCTGACAGAGCCTGGCAGGTCGGTGGGTGGGGGGAGCTGGGTGTTCTCTTTGCAGAAGAACACCATTTGGGAGAAAGATCCCTTATTTTCCTGGGGCACCGTAGCCTGCCTTCCTTCCCCTATCATTTTTTACGCAGATCACACTCATGATGATGAACTTGCAGCTCAGCTTCCTGCCGCCTGCTTGACCCGGGAGCACCAGCAGGCTGCCGGGCCTCGCCCTCGGCTCCCTCCTCCTCTCGAAACCCTGGGGCTTCGGGGCACCGGTGGGGGTCCGAGTGGGCAGGGACTGCAGGAGAGGCGTGCAGGGGCGCGGGGTCCCGCCGGGGAGCGCGCACGGAGCGGCGCCTCAGCCGCCCTGCTTCCTGGAGCTGTGCTCCTTTGACCCCAGTGGCAGTCCCTGTCACTGCACCGCTCGCGCTCCCTCCGGCTCGCCGCGCCCTCGCTCCCTCTCCTCGCCCCCTCGCTCGCTCTCTCCCCAGATCGAGGCTGCTCGGGTCCTTTCTCCCCCCGCCTCCCTCTAGCGCCGCGCCCCCTGGCCCCCAGCCCCAGCCTGCGGCGGGACCTCCGGGGTCGAAGGTTCTGGCCCGCCCGCGCCCCTCGCCGCCCCCGCGCGCCCCCAGCGCTCCTCCAGCCAGCTCGGGCCGCTCAGCTATGGATTGCCTGCTCGCCGGGCGCTGAAGGCATCCCCGGGACCCGGAGCGCAGCCCGGGAAAGGTAATCCGCCCCGGGAAGGGAGGCGGAGGGCGGGGGAGGGGGAGGAGGCGGCCGGGAGCCTGGTGCCGAGCGCGAGAGGAAGGGAAAAAAATGCACACACAAAGCGGAGCCCGGGTGAGAGGTGCCTTGTCAGAGGCGCGTGCGAGGGGATCGGAGGCTGCGGACCCGGGCTGCCCCGGTGCCCCTGACATCCGCACGAGCGGGCGCCTCCCGGGCAATTCGGCGCCCGGGGAGGGCTGATTTTCAACCCCTGAGCGAAAGCAAATTCTTTTTTAGGAGCTGTCTTCCCTCCCACTCCCCATCCTGCGCCTCTTCTCTTCTCCCCCACCCCCTCCAGCCATCAGCCCCCCGACCTCTGGGGGTCCCCACCTCTTCGCCCCCTCCTCCGCCGGGATTTCTGAGGAGGAAAGGAGGGGGTATCGGCGAGAAGCTGCGGCGAAAGCCGGGCGACGGAGATGGGGGTGGGGACGAGGGCTCAGCGAGCTGTTTACTAGAAAGTCCCGGGGTGATGTGTTCGAGCCGCCCCGGCCTAGGCCCGGGTGCATTGTGTTGGCCCGATCCTTGGTCTCCCGCGGCGGCCCGAGGCCAGGTGCAGTGACTAGGGGAAGGCGCAGCGCAGCTTTGTGCTCGGGCTGCACCCCGCGGCCGCCCCTGGGGCCGCCCGCGCGCGCCGCTCTCGCTCGGGGCTCTTTCTCACCCAGTCCCCGCGCCCCAACCTCACTCTCCGCCGCTGCCTGGGTCTCCGCGCTCGCAGCCTGCGGAGCGACCCGGCGACCCGAGCTGGG
Source organism: Mandrillus leucophaeus (assembly GCF_000951045.1). Lineage (NCBI taxonomy): Eukaryota > Metazoa > Chordata > Mammalia > Primates > Cercopithecidae > Mandrillus > Mandrillus leucophaeus. The sequence goes on from NW_012107919.1 coordinate 5,806,377, forward strand.
GTCGGGGCTAGGCGACGGGGGACGAGTAGCCAGGAAAAGTAACCGTTGCCGCCGGATTTCTTCTCTACAGAGGCAGGAGTTTCCTTGCTATTTACGTGTAACAAGGTTATCTTTGTAAAGCCTTTGAATTACGGGGTTTTGCGGCCTAGGAGGTGAAGGGGGCATTTTTCTAGAGGCTCAGGAGCGGGTTGGAATCCGTCAGCAAGAAAATAAATTAAGGATGCCCCAGTGGAGTTGATTTATAATAGTACATCACTACCCCCCTCTCACACACACACCCCAAATTAAGTGCAAATGCGAGTCGTGAAAAATGTATAATTGATTTGAGATGTTGCAAACAAACACAAACAGGTCGGGGGGGGAAAAACAAGCAAAAGTTTAAGTGAAAAAAGATTTCAAAAGAGGGGGAGATCCCGTGGCCTCCACACCCCCTTCCAACGCTCTCTGGCTCCCTCCCTTCCTTTCTCAGCCGTTCCGGGGAAGGAACCTGGCAGCGCCCAGGCGCAGAGCAGGAAGGAGGCGGCGGCCCCGGGCTCGGGCTCCGCGCTGTGGGTTCGGGGATGCCAACGCGCCCGGGAGGCTGACGTCGGGGACGTGGGGCTGTGATGCCCGACCGAGGATGGCGTGGTGTCAGAGCCATTGGCCGCCGGTGGTCATCAATCAACCCAGAGCTAGGGAAGAGGGAGAGAAAAAAGATAGGCGTCCAGCGGAGCCCGGGGCCGCGAGCGCTAGCGCCAGCAGTGCCAGCAGGAGCGGCGGCCGCGGAGGCAACGGAGGTGGCAACGGGGGACTGAGCGAGTAAGGCGCTGGTGCTCCAGGAAGGAAGGGGAAGTTGTAGCCGGGAAGAGCCAGCCGTGAGCCTAGAAGGGCAGGGCGAGTGTGTGTGTGTGTGTGTGTGTGTGTGTGTGCTGATAAAGCCTCCCCCCCCACCCCGCTCCGCGCAACTGCCCACCACCCTAGATTTAAAACAAACAAACCAATCCAAAGTAGAGAATTCCGCGCCCCCCACCGCCCCACCTTATATAGACTCCACGAGTTGCCAGAGGCTCCGTAGAAAAGTCTTGCCCTCCCTCTCCGAAAGAATGTGTCACCCGGGTGTCCGCAGTGCTGGAGACAAGTTCAGGTGTAAGTGCGGTGGGAGGGAGGGCGCTCGGTGGACAGAAGCACGTGGAACTTTATGTCAGCATCCCCCAAAAAAACCCTGGCGGAGAAGCCCGCCGGGAAGGCGTGTGGGCATCGCTCCCAGATACAGGGATGAGTAACTGGAAGTGGGCATAAAAGAGTAGGGGCGTGAGTTAAGAACGCACTGGATCGGCGCGGCAGAGGGAGGAGAGAGCGAAATTTGGCGGATTTGGAGCAGGCAAGTTCCAAAGTCCCGCCAGGCTCGGTCGGGAGATTTTGGGGCAAGTGATTAAAATGAGCATTCCTGTTGAAACGAGAAAACCGCGGGCTCTTTTCTCATAGGCTGTGCTGGGCAGTGCAGGGGTAGAGAGGTCATGAGTTGTTGCTTTGAAAGTTTTGGTAAATTGGACTTCTGGTGTCTAGGAGGTGGAGACAGTTATTTAATTCCTCAGCTTTTAATCCCTTTATTGCCAGGCGACTTTAAAAGGTTTTCCAACTAGATTCCTGGAAAAGAATATTGCTAGTTGTACAGCTTAAAGGACAGAAGCGATTGCTGTCTAGGAAATGCAAAATGTACTCACATGATTTTCTTTTTAAAGAGAAAAATCAAACTAGCACCAGCATGGCAGTGTCAGTCCCTTTTAGATTTTTCTTTTGGCTTCTTGATATTTCGTCCTGGGTTCGTTTGTTTTGTGGAGCAAGTGTGTTGAAGTTCAAAATGAAAATTTACGAAAAGGTTAGCGCTGTCTTTAAATATTGTGTGTGAAAAGTTAAAGTAAGTGTGAAGAGGGCGAGATGCACCAAAATCTGATCATTTGGAAGGTTTTACTGCCTAAATGCACATCTTCTTGATAGTTGTAAGCAGTGTATCATTCTCTCTTGTTTCAAACTCTCTCCACATTTCTCAGGTTATAGGAAGTGGTTTTGTCCATTGTCTCTTGTCTCAGAGTTACATAAAAAAAAAAAAAAGTCTTTTCCAGGTGTTTATGTTTAAAATTCTTAGGATATGTTCATTTTGAGATACGGGTGGGGGTGAACATAGCATTTTTAAAAAATAAGCCTTTTCTTGACTTGTCTGTAAAGGTGCTGTGAAAGTTTTGAAGCTCTCTGCCTCAGTCTGACATTTTCTTCAAAGGACTCCAGATTAAAGAAGATAGACGCTGCAGGTGCACTGTTTCGATAAAACATTTGAAAGGGAACATGGCAAAGATGAATTCAAATGAGGTGCCAGCCACCCATTTAGCCTTTCAGAGTTACAGGGGCCTGTGCTTGCTGATGAAAAGATGTTCTATTTGTCTTCCTGGGGCAAAGGTGCAAAGAGGCATAGATGTTCACTGATAGAGAAGGATGACTTTAGGATCAAGCGGACCATGTAGAAGTGCAAATTCATCAGCTGCTAAGTTCTGTCTCTTCTTAGTTTCAAATAGTAGAACTTGGGTGGGTATCATGCTAACTGCTACAAGTCATTGCTTAGATGTTTAAATATTAGTTATGTATATTTTATTTCTAGGCCACATTTGCTTGGTTTAGTGTGTTTACTCCAGAAACATTTAAAATCTTTCTAGTATTGGGTGCAGAGATTGTTACTCAGAGGTCACAGTGGTCTAGACATGAATTTGATTTCCTTTGCTTCTTAATGTTCAGTATTTCACACAATAGACATTGATGGAAGAAGGAACATAAGAATTGTCAAGTAATTTTTACACCACTCTCTAATTTATGCAAACACTAAGTTCTCACAGTCTGAAAATGTGTATTTTTCCCCCTCTGTGCTTTGATGGCTAACATTCTTTTTAATGACAGTCATTTCTATAACAGGAAGATGTTTTCATTTGTATTTACTTTTCAGCGCCACGCAATTATGCAGTTTTGCGCTTCAGTAGTGTCTCGGTACTTTGTGTCTCAAAAGAGAATTACAGTACTTAGAACAGGACTGCAATTTGAAGCAGGTGTTGTGTTTTACTGTTATGCAAAATAACAGTAAAATATAATTGTGGGGGAAATTAAGGAAACAGCTGCAAACTTGGTATGAAAACTGCTACATTATGATTTGTAAGCAGTTCTTATAGATATCTTACATCAGAGGAGCAGGGAAAGATTTTAATTTAGTTAATCCTACTGGCCTGGTTGTCTGTCATCTGGTGCTTAAAAGACTCATACCTCCCATGAAGTCAGGAAAAAGAAAGAGAACCCAAAGTGACACTTTGTTTAGAATGCCAGAGCATAGGGATTCATCTCTTGGCAGTGCACTTGACATTAGGAAGGCAGGCAGGGTGGGTGTTATTTAGCTTGCTTTGCTAATATGAAGAAGGCAATGATTTGAATAGAACACTCTGGAATTTCTTAGCCCAGCTAGCATATGGAGGACTACACAAGCCCCGGGTTGTAAAATAATAAAATAAATGGCCTATGGCAGGCCATCTGCCTTTTGCTCGATATTTAAGGTGTTTCATGCCAATTTTAAATCTAATCTTATTATTCTAAATATTTTTATTTGAAATAGCAGATAAGATTCTCAGAGCTTAATGGTGCACACGGCAAACCTATTCTGATGTGGAGCACTTAAAGTAAGAGCATGGGTTACCTAAGGGTTACCCAAGGAGCGTACTACGGATTCTTCTCTACCGCACTGATCAGTTGCAACAACCTGGACATGAGAATTTGCTTCCCTCCGCCTTTGCACACCTACCATAAAAACAGACATCTTCATTTCTCAACCCAGTGCAGCAAATAATATATTGACATTTATGAAAAAATCAGAACTAATGGAAAATTTTAAAAAACGAAACCAACTACTGAGAATTATGTTGCACCAAGAATGAGGTGGCAGATATAATGGCCGCCCTTCTTTACCGCTCCATCGGGGCTTGAAGAAGGGAGGTAATGAATGCATTCAAAGTGGTGGTCCAGACCTGGAGGTGTTTGGCTTTCCCCTGAGTGACTGGAGTGTTGAAAGAAATGACATTACATTTAACAAGAAGGATTTGCCTTACCACAAGGTTCTGGGCCAGAGAGGAATGCCAAGCATTGCCTACCTATGTATTTTGGGAGCTGCTTGTGAAAGAAAAAATATGTGTATTGTGTGGGTATTATGAGCATGTTATAGTTATACACATGTATTTGTTATAAGTACAACATTTTAAATTCTTATCTGTCATTGAGTTATATAGCTGTTTTAAACATGGAGCTTTCAAATGATTATATGACACCAACTTTGTAAAGACCAAACGTTCCAATTAGCAGGGAAGGTTTGGAAGATTCTTCACTTTGAGCACAAACCATGTATAGCCAGATGCCATGGCAACTGTGGATATGCCCCTTCCGTAATTCACGTTAAGTGCCATAATTATAATTAAAGAGGAAATCTTAGTTTGAACTCCATTGAGATGATTTGCTAGCACCCAGCAATGATGTATAGAGTGTACTATCCGCTTTGAAGTGCATGAAGGGAAGAGAGATGGGAACAGTTGTATCCACGAGCCAACAACACATATTCAGATTTTCCCTGAACTAGTTTCACATCTAGATGTTAAATTTATGTCTCTTAGAACACCCTTTTTCTCTTTGTTCTCATTTTATATACATTTTTTTTTTCTTTCAGAAATGCACAGCGGTATTGATGAGTAGATCCTTGGATTCAGAGGTTGGCTGAAACGCACCATGCCTGCTTCCATCTTTTGCTCTGTAAAGTTGTGAATTGCTCATGCCTATAGGGAGGAAGGATGGCACATGGGATTCCTTCTCAAGGCAAAGTTACCATAACGGTGGATGAGTACAGCTCAAACCCCACCCAGGCATTCACGCACTACAACATCAACCAGAGCAGATTCCAGCCTCCACATGTACATATGTAAGTATCACTCATGAACTTAACAAAATTAGCAATCAGGAAAATAGAAAGAAAAAAAAGAAAAGCATTCACTCTTAATTTCTGCTAGGGAGACTGAACAGGTAAATGATTTACAAATCAGATGGGTATCTGTGGTTTCAAATACAGCTCAGGAGGAATCCCATACATCTGTGTAACATTTCGAATTTTCGGAGCACTTTCAACCACAATTTGACATTAGATTTTCAGAGCCTCTGAGGGCTGGTGGTTGGTTGTCCATATTTATAGATAAGAACAGAAAATAACAGAGAGGTTAAAGTATTTGCAATGCCACACAGCGAATTTGCCTGAGACTCCTGACCCCTAGTTAAATTTGCTTTACATTGTATTGCTTGCCTCCATTCTGAAATATTTCTTTAAAATTTCTGTAGTTTTTTTTTTTTTTTTCCCCACACCTCACCCCACTACCCCTTTACATTCAGCTGGGAAATAGGCCTAATTGGGACTAATTGTCCAGCTACTGCTAGATCCATTGTCTTGCCTGTTGCTAGTGAAACGTGTGCTGCATGCTGTAGGACTCAAACAATATGGGGAACAAAGGAATAAGGGACAGTGGAACAGTTGGTTCCAGGAACTGTACTTTTCTCTCACTCCCTAATACTATTTAAGTCATGTTGAGGTTTAAACTGTTTAAGGAACAAAGTGTGGCAGAAACCCAGAGGCAAGGATTTCGCAGCACCTGGTTGCACATCAGCTTTTTTCTGGTCCTCTGCTACAGGATGTGCTGGGCTTTCAGCAGAAGGGAGCAAAAGGTCACCATCTCTCTTGTTTATTCAAGGCCTGGTGCTCATTCTCTATGAGACCCTTCCAATGTCTAACATGAGTCTTTCATAGTAGGACTAAACCTCTTTGAAAACTATTGTATAGTCAAGATAGAAAGGAGGTTAGGACTCTGTTGACTGTTTTTACCACTCCTGTAAGAACTGAACTTGGGGCATGTCCAAGTCACAAGCTTCTTTTTTAGTAATTGTTTTATGTGAGCATTTAAAAAAATAGTAGGACACCCCAAACACACACCTGCCCCCCTGGAATCTAGAAACGCTAACCAAACAAAAGGGTCTTTTCCTTGACTGCCTGGATATTAGTGTAAATACTAGGATGTTGCTTTGCAAGTATATTCTGGAGAGCGACTCAGTTACCTATGATGAGATTTCTGCAAAGCAGCCGTTCTAAAGCAACATGCCTGAGTGACAAAAAAAAAAGAAAAAAAAAGGAAAAGACAATCATTGTAAGTGGTTACTGCTAAACTATTTGTAAGAACTTTAAACTTTCTTTAAATGAGTATATATTAATGATTATGAAGGATCGCTAACATGATTTTAAGGAAAATGTTTAAGATGAATAAAGTTTTTCTTTGTTAAAATGGCTTTTCTGAACAGTAAATATATGTTCAATTCAAATATTCTTTTTATTCTACTGTTTCTAGTTATTTCTTTTTCTTCAAATACACTACAATATTTGTGTAAGCTATACTTTAGAATAGCTTCAGCTCTGTTTTGCTGGTGTTATGTTTTTGTATTAAATAACTACAAGGAACTTTGTAGATGCTATTTCCATTCAGGCAAAAGAAAGTGTGTTTTGCCCAGATTCCTTGGAAAATGACTGCTGGGGAATGCCAGCTTGGTTCTCAAGTCTGCAGACATCTGCTCACTTGTTCTTGGCCTTAAGATTCCACTTGCAACCTGTGAATGCACATAGATATTTTAAAAATCACGTAACTTTAAAGTTGATCTGCTTATATCTAGCCATAACAAATTTGAAGGATCAAATTATACCTCTTTTGAAAAAAATAGCTTGAAAATGGGGCAACTTAGACAGCTGTGTAGTGCTTTCACCAGACTCCCGATCTTGGAATAGAGGATTCTTCACAGGCTAGTTCCAGTGTGCCTTTTCACTTTTATCGCCAATGAGGGTTTCCCATTTGAACCCTCTGCTTCAACCACACAGTTTGGCTCCCTGTCATCTGGACACACCTTAGTCCCTTCCATCTTGGTGCCACTGCTATCACTGTTTCTCACAGCTGTAACACAGTTACACTCTGCTCATCAAATGCCTCAAAGCCAGATTAGGCTCCTCCACTTAAGCCATTCCAATCCAAAATGATCATGCCTGCCCAAGTTACTTGGCAACACTTTATACCACCTCCATTATTTTTCTTTATCTGTCTATCTGTCTACCTACCTGCCTGTCTGCCTATCTGTATCTATCTGCCTGTCTGTGTCTTATTCTCTTAATTTTTTATTTCTTAAAGAAAGGCTTGTTTTTCTGAGCAGGTGACAGATGCTCAAAGTCACTGGTCGATTGATCCATTGATTTGATAATGCCTTGGATAGAGTGATTGGATTGACGCTTGGAGATTTTCATTGGAATTTTTCTGTCAGTTCTTGACATATGGAATGTTTTTATGATGGTGCGTATTGTCTGGAGGCTGGCTTACCTTTTCCTTGGCTTCACTCTTTCTTTCTTGAGAACATGCCATTGTTTTGTAGGCTTAATGGCCTCGCACAGTGACTGGCCTGTCGTAGGTGGTCAGGGATCTTGGTTGGATGCAATCATGTCATATTTCTGTTATATTAAGAAAAACAATTGGCCTTAATCTAATTAGAAACTTTAGTTGGCTAGAAAATATCTATAAAATATTTAGTCTAAAATGTCTTCAGGTTTTCTGAAAATTTCAACATATCATGGCAGAACTTTGCTCCTCTCCCCAAGGTAAAGATATTTTGTCTTTCCCACTTGCATAGTTGCTCATTTATTTTGCACGGATTGTTAAATTATTTGCTTCCTTTTTTCACTTGCACTTGAGATTTCTGAAGACCCCTGACAGATCACCTGGATTATAGTTAAAAATCCTATCCCTTTAATGATGTCTTATTTTCTTTCCTACAGTCTTGTGGTGGTAGTTGGGGTTTTTTTCACCTTAATTGGGAAGATCTCACTTCCCATTTAATTCAATTAGTCTCAGCTCAGCTTTGTGACTAACGAATTTTCTTTTCCAAGTCTCAGTTTACTCATATGTAAACATTTGCACTAAATGATGGTTAAGGATCTTTTTAGCTCTGACTTGCTAAGATTAAGATTGCAGTTAAGACAATGTTTATTTGCAAGACGATGCTATTAAGGAAACAAAAATAAATAAGACCCAGTCCCCATTTTCATGAAGCTCATCGCTGATTTCAGAGCTGATGTTTCAAACAGCTTTAAGAAGCATTGGTTTAGTTTTCATCTCTGAGTTCTGACAAGATTACCACCAAGCTCTCTAAGAATGACTGGCTTGAATCTCTGCTTGTTATTTAGGGAAGTTTTTTTTCGTTTTTTTTTTTTAAAGAAAGCAATCCTGTATGACCTTGGGAAAGAAAATTAAAGCACAGCTGGAGTTGGCAGAGCAAAATTTAACCTAGAATTTGTGTGCCTTGCTTACCCAGACTCTTGAACATACTAATAGATGTCATGATTGAAACCCAGCAATTAACAGGGCTTCATTTTTCCACAACCCCTTCATCTTTCCCAAGCAGAATGTTAAGAAAAATTATTTAGTATTTTTAATGATGGTGAGAGGAGGTGCTGAGGGAGCCAGTGTAGGTCTGAAAACACTATAAAGATTTTGTATGTGTTTCATGATCTGAGGCCTAATCAAATGTTACAAAACTTTATTAGTAAGGGATTCAGCCATCTCAGTTTTAGCACTGAAATCCCTGTGTTATTGGAACGCCTCAGCCCTGTGAAAACCGGGACAATAGGATACCCTACTGAAGTTAATTCTTCATCTTTTTCTTTAAGGATTGACGACTAGGGAGCTCAAATCAAGTTTTCAGTTTTAGCCACTTTCCTTGTTTGCACCTTCTGTTGTTAACACCCCTCGAATCTTACTCTGCACTTGTTCTTTTACCCTTGTTCTATGGAGGCAGGGTAGCATAGTGGTCAACATCACCTGTGGAAACAGATTATTGGGTTTAAAATTTGCTTGCACCACTGACTAGCTGTGTAACCAACTGTGGAGAAATACTATAACTTCCTTAGGTTTTATTTTTCTGTCTGTAAGATCTGGACCATAAAAGTAATGTCTATCTCAAAAGGCTGTGGAGGATAAAAGAATGAAACAGTATTACATGTTAATGCTTTTACATACATAGACTATGCTCAGTAAATGTTAGCGGTTATCATTAATAATTGTTTCATTGATTCTGGGTTTTTAATTTTAAACTGCCAGTTCATTTTGAAAAGCAGTGGAGTGTATATAAATGAGTAAATAAAGTCATTGCTAAATCTTGTCCTTTCTTCCTCATGGAGCCATGATCAGCAAAGAGTCATGGAAACTTTTCTGGGTGGGATTTTGGTTTGTAAAGGTTGGCAAGTGTCCTGGTTTAGTGCCTGTCAAGATTATAAACAGCCTAGGAGTGTCTCATCCACCTCCAGTTACTCCACAGGAGTGGCAATCCCAAGGGGAGATGGAATCTTGTGAGCTGAGTGCTGACTGGTTGCTCTCTGTGGAATCACAGTGGCCTTCCTCCACATAAGCTGGACCTAGGTTCTCTGTACCCGAGTCAGTTTCTTAGACTTCCCACCTCTATCTGTGGTTAAAACAGAAACATCAAGCGCTAACTGTAATTAACCAGAATTGAGTGCAAAAGGCACAGTTTGGGCTGGGGAATGAGGACAACATATATATGGTAGCTGAGAATGTGGTCTGAAATCAGCGATCTGTATACAAATGCTGATCCTGCCAGTTACTGGCGTGGCTGGGTGACGATGGAAAAATTGCTGAACCTGTCTTCTCATCTGTAAAATAGGTTTAATGATCCTTTAATATGGTTGTGAGCATTAAATGAAATGATACATACTGACATACAGTGCGCAAAAGATACCGCTTGATAAATAGATTCTATGATAATATTTATGGTATTGTCTACCAGCTGATGAGCATGAGTTAAGTTGTTAACATTTTCCTTTCTAAACTACTTGGCTATATGAAACCTGACAAGTCCAAATTGTTTTATTATTGTATTGTGTAGTATCTGTCAGTGTTGCTTGGCCATCGCTATTAAAAAAAAAATCTGTAGCTTTTAGGGTATCTGGGTGATTATTTCATGCCAAAGTATTATAAGATTTTGTCTGATCTGAGATTTCATTCTTATTCAGTTCAAGAATGTGGTAGGAAGTAACTGTTTGTTTTAGTTCTGTATTAGATATGCTTGCGTACAAAAACTGTTACAGAAGAGTGTTATAGAAATGGTGTCATTTGGCTAAATAACTATATAAAAGTGTGTGGAAGGATAAATAACATTACTGGTGATTATTTAGGGAATACATTTGGAACTGAATTTGCAGGAAGGAGTGTTGGATAAGGACCTTTTACTTTTTATTTCTTGTACTTTTATATAATTTGAATTGTTCTTATAACAAGTATTTAACACTTTTATGATAAAAACTTTTTTTGAAGATTGATAAAAAATGTAATTTGTCTCCAAGTCCTTATGCTTTGCCTGTAACATTTGCTTTAAAGTCTTGATCTGATGCGAATCTTCTATTTTATTTTGTCCTCACTTTATTGGGTAGCACTTTCTTCTATTTTATATTGCAATCAAGGAATAGGCCAAAGGCTGTTCATTGGTTCAGTATAACTCAACTTTCTCAAGTGTGGGAAGATGAGAATAGTGTTGCCTGCTTCATTGTCTTATAACTGATTGGAAATTTTTAAAGTAGTATGGTGTCACTTAATGACAGGGATACATTCTGAGAAATGCATCTTCTAGGCGATTTCGTCTTTGTGCAAAGATCATAGAGTATATTTACACACACCTAGATGGTATAACCTACCATACACCTAGGCTATATGGTATAGCCTATTGCTCCTAGTCTCCAAACCTGTACAGCATCTTACTGTACTGAATACTGTAGGCCATTGTAACACAATAATAACTATTGTGTATCTAAATATATCTAAACATATAAAAGGTATAAGAAAGGTAGATTATAAAAGATTAAAAATGGTCTACCTTTATAGGGCACTTACGTGAACGGGGCATATAGGACTGGAACTTGCTCTGGGTGAATCAGTGAGTCAGTGGTGAGTAAATCTGAAGGCCTAGGACATTACTAAACACTATTTTAGGCTTTACAAACACTCTACACTAAATTTATAAACAATATTTTTGTCTCTTCAACAATAAAGTAAGAAACTTAGCTTACTGTGGCTTTTTTACTTTATATACTTTTTAATTTTTTAAAACTTTTTGACTCTTTTATATACCAGATTAAAACACAAATACATTGTACAGCTGTACAAAAATATTTTCTTTCCTTATATTCTTATTCGATAAGATGTTTTTATACTAATTTATTTTTATTTTTATTTTTTGCTTTTTAAGCTTTTTGTTGAAAAGACATGGTGGGAAGGGAATGAAGGATTTAAAAACTACATATTGGATACAATGTACACTACTCGAGTGATGGCTGCACTAAAATCTCAGATTTCATCACTATACAATTTATCCATGTAACCAAAAACTACTTGTATCCCAAAAGCTATTGAAATAAAAAGTGTGTGTGTGGTGTGTGTGTGTATGTGTGTGTGTGTATAAAACTAAGACATGAGCACACATTAGCTTAGGCCTACACAGGGTCAGGATCATTCATATTACTGCCTTCCACCTGCACATCTTGTCCGCTGGAAGGTCTTCAGGAGCAGTAACAGGCATGGAGCTGTTATCTCCTGTGATGGCAATGCCTTCTTCTGGAATATCTCCTGAAGGATCTGCCTGAGGCAGCTAGGGTTTTAGAGTTAACTTTTTTTTTTAAAAAAATAAGTAGAAGGAGTACACTCTAAAATAACAATAAAAAGTATAGTACAGCAAATAAGCAAACCAGTGACAGAGTCATTTATTTCATTGTCAAATATTATGTACTATACATAATTGTATGTGCTATACTTTATACCACCGGCAGGGCAGGTTTGTTTACACCACCATCACCATAAACACATCAGTAATAAGTTACACCACAGTGACATTATGACAGCTAGTGTCATTAGGTGATAGAAAATTTTCAACTCCATTATAATCTTATGGTACCACCTTCATATATGTGGTCTGTCATTGACCAAAATGTCATTATGCAGCTCATGACTGTATTTTCAAATCCATCTGGGGAAGCTAAAAGAGTATACAGTAGTAGACTTCTTGACAGCATTTCAGGGACTCTGCATTCTAGTCCTGTCGTGGTCACTAATCAGCTCTATGATCTTTAGCAAGTAGGGCCTCTTTCAATTTCAAGTTCCTTACCAGTCAATAGACTTGATGGCCTTAGCATCATCTCTTCCCATTTTAACAGTCTGAGGTTTCTCCCATTCCTTACCTTTACATTTGTCCATGTAAAATTAAGAACACAAATCCCACACCATTAGGGATATTCTGTAGGGAAAGAATATAATAGAGACATCATTGGGATATGGTGGTGAGAGAAGAGAAATGACCCCTAACGCTCACACAGAGGAAAAGTCGTGTCAGTGGATGAATGAATGAATGTCTGGAACTCTGTAAAATGGCACTTACTAACAAGGTAGAAATTAATTTTGTTACAGAGTTGGGCTGCATTTGTTACTTAAAAAAAATTCGAGGCATGCACTTCTTTCTTGGTAAGCCACTTTCTTATTTTCATTACAGATTCATCACTGTCCTGCACATTAGCATGGTGGCCATAATTTGTAAAATGTTCTCAATCTGAAATTCATTGTAGAAATGCTGAATGGCCCTTTTAGTTTGCACTTTATATATAAACACTGGGTATTTTTGTTTTCTTTTCTCATTTATTTTTAAAAATAAATTCTTTTTCCTATACACTCCCTGAGGGCACCCGTCTTGTGGTCCGTGACAGTTGGACTTCATTTTAGAGCTGACTTTATTCCTATTCTGTACAATTCTTTGTTTGCACTTGAGCATTAAAGTACCAATCTAAAATTAGATTTGTTTTTTGTCCATAGGAATTTGTTCCTAGAACCCTAGCTGTATGTTGCATAATTGGACAGTGTTTTTTGTTTATTTGGTTGTTGGCTACTTGACTTTCTGGAAGAGTAAAGAATTTTGGTGAAATAAAACAAATCCTGTCTTCTATGTTATACCTGGATTTTGGGTTCGGAAAGTTACCTACATTTGTAGGGATAAAGAACGACTCATAGAGAAAACATAGTCATAATCAACTCATAGACATATCCTGCAACCAGGAGCCATTCAGATCACCTCTCCTTACAGACTGAATCTATCTAACTCCTGCTCTAAATACAATTTTTGTTCTTTAAACTTCTTTCATGGGGATATTTTGGTAAAAATTATTCAAGTGGCAAGACAAACTAAACAGGCCATAATGAAATAGGTAGTTTGTATTTGTGACATACACGATTTTAATTCTGAGATTTTAAAGCTTATGAAGATGAGCTTTTAAGATGTAGAAACAAAGCTAATGCTGCTGAATCTACTGCATCCTGTATGGCCAACTCTAGATAATTCTGAACTGTTTCCAAAAAGGAGAAGCTTACTGAGTCTTGGAAGATCTTTTCATCAGTTTATTTTTCTTCTTTTTCAGTATTTCCTTAGCTCTTTCCTTCCCATGTCTTTTTCCCTTTTGGACTTTCACAGCATACTGGAAACTAGATGTTTAAGTAGCTATCCTAGCACGGTTAGACTATTATTTCAATATCAGTATGTACAAAACTGCCACACTTTTGCAGACCACCGTGTTAGTCTTCTTTTTTTTTTTCTTTTTTGTTTTTTAATGTAAAAAGTACACTTAGAGGCTTTGTCTGTGTGGAAACACTAACTCTGCAAAGAGGAAACTGTTGGATTTATTGGCTCTTGCAGTATTTGGGTCTGCATATTTTTGTTCTATTTTGCTTTGAAGATTGGTTTTATTCAATTTCTTCCCCTGTGGAAGGGACAAAATATATGCAAATAAGAAAATGCATTTTTGCAGATTTTTTAAATTTTTTTCTTCTTTACCACAAATCAAGAATATAAGCTTCTCTAGTTGATTTACATTTTTGTGCAAGTTTTTATTAAGCCTCAGAGCTGTTGAAACTAGTTTTAAAAAAACCCCAAAAAGATAAAGAAAGCTAACATCACCATGGAATAGAGGGAACAGATAACTTTTTCACATTTGATAGTATTGATCTTTAAAATTCTAAGTGAGAATTAGACCATTACCGAAGTTCCTCTGTTGGTAGTGGCTTCCTTAAAAGACTGCAGGACTCTACATCAAAACATGGACTCTACTGAAACTCACATTTCTTTGTACAGACTGTCTCTGAAACCTTCCAGCTCAAAGGTTTGATAATTCTTGGATTGGAAAAATATCCTTTCCTGTCTTGCTATGGGCTTTTTTGGCATTTATACTGATTGGCTAAGAAAAGTGGCTTACTTGTGGTATTTGGCTTTAGGTATTTGGGCCAAAGACCAAGTTTCAAACCTTGTACATATTTGTATACTTAGCTTAAAATATGTTTTGAACAAAGACTTTAAACTGAAATCAAGAAAAAAGTTAAGTCTCCCACCAGCTAAGCAAGCTCAGCATGTTTCCCTAATTTCCTGAAAGAGTTAGCCTTCTTCTATGACATAGGCATTTTACTAGCTCTGTTTAAGTCCTGAGTCAGTTCTGGAAAATTTTTCTTCAGTTTATTTTATTTTGCTTTGTCTGGAGATTTCAAAGATAACTACCGAAGCCTATCAAACTGTACTCGATTTTTTAATCATAAAATTGTACCTATTGCTCTAAGCACTTTTTATTTAATACATTCTATGTTTAAGAATGATACGACTTTTATGTACTGGTTCTGCTTGGATAGTGCTATGGTTTGAATATTTGTGCCCCTCCAGAATGCATATGTTAAAATCCTAACTCCAAAGGTGATGGTATTAGGAGGTGTGGCCTTGCAGAGGTGATTTTCTCATGAGGATGGAGCCCTTATAAAAGAGGCCCCAGAGTAACCCCTTGTTCTTCTTTCATATGAGGTTACGGTGAAAAGATGCCTGCCTATGAACTGGGAATTGGGCCATCAGCAGACATTGAATCTGCCTTGATCATGGATTTTCCAATCTCCAGAATTGTGAGAGATAAATGCGTGTCGTTTATAAGCTACCCAGTCTATGCTATTTTGTTATTTTGTTATAGCATCTCGAATAGCCCAAGGCAGGTAGGCAGGGAATATAATGGGAAGATGAATTTTATAGAGGAAAGAAGAGGAGAAATTGGGGTATTTGTGAAGGAGAGAGGGAGAAAGTAGGAGGGAATATATAGCAGATATATTTGTGAGATCATAACTCTTCCTTGGCAGTTATGATGTCCCGCCCTTGGGCTTGACTTTAGCACCGGGAGCGGGTCAGCATCCCTGGACTTCAGTCAACAAAGTTCCTCTGTTGAGACAAAATTGCACCTTGGCTTTCTAGGGTACATATGCTGACTCAATATACCAATGAATCTAGCATATGAAAGGATCAGGATAGCAATTTTTGATACTTTGATACTTTGAATTTTTGATACGCTCAGACCTATGTTGATCTCTGAGAAGCAACGATTTTTGGGGTAATTCAAAACTTTTAAGGCTTGTATTTCAATATTTTTTTAAAAATCATTTGACAAATAGTGAACTCTGAACTGGCTTTCGAGAAATGTAAGAATATCTGAAGTTGTGATTTCCCAAGGTTTGCCATCTGTTAGTATCTAGGAGACTTACCATATGTTGTGCTCAAATTCTGACTTTTACAGGTTAACTTGTTTTCACTTTGTTCTTCACTCCTACATTTTGGGCACAGCTGGTAGCACTGAAACCTATCTTGACTCAATAAACTTAGAGAAAAGAATGGGGAGGGGTGAGTCTTTGGGAAGAACAAACAGGCTAGGAGGTGTTGACTCCTAAAGGATATTAATTCTTAATTCTTCCATAATGCAGTTCAAAGAGTCTAATGCTTTCTTCATGTAAAATACATGTAAAGGCTTGGGTATCCTGTTTTGTACAGTAGTGTGTGAGTCCTGTTCTAGCCCCTCTTGCAACTGACCCTCCTGAGAATTCGGAAGGGAAATAATAATCCCATGGGAGTCTGTTTGCTCCATGTTGTGTCCCTTGGTGGTGGCAGATAGCTCCCCTGTTTCGCATCTCTCCATCTCCACCCCACCACGATGTTAATGGCTGTCGGCACGCTCCACTGTTTATCTTGGAATTTGATCCCATCATCTTGGCAACCAAACTGGGACCTTTACCGCTCAGATTGTTTGTCATTTGTTGTTAATTATCTGTTACCATAAATTCTGCACTTTGAGAAAAAAGGGAATGTTTTGAAATATTTCCTCCAACATGTAAGTGGAGCTTCATTTTCTGTGGACAAAAGAGAACAACAACAAAAAAAATGAGCCCTTTTGGGAGCTGGTTTTAGGGAAATCAAGTGCCCTGGTTTTTCAGACGGGCTCAGTGAGATCCCACTAATGCAGCCAGGATTTGCACTGAAAGAACCTTTGCAATTCAGCAATGGTCTAATACAGACCATTAGTGACAGGTACTCCCCATTGGAGGGAAGAAATAATTTAACTTTAAATAAGGGGTTTTGCTTTTTATCTCAATCTCTTTATGCCATAATTGTGTTTTTTGTGTGCTGGGGCCTGTTCCCTTCAGCCACTTCCTCCTTTTTAAAGATGATTAAAACAAAGCAGTCCAGAGTGAGAAGTAGCTTCTGCCTGCCTGTCTTTATGAGGTGTTTATTTTGTCAAGTATAGAATTAAAATGAGCTTTCTAGTCATTAGTGGATTTTAGTCCTGGTCTCACACTCTGCAGGGAGGGTCGTGCCATGTTGTAAACAGATAGCACTGTTTTGCAGGGTGCTGTACCACAGGCTACAGGAACCATGGTTGAGCTTAATATCTTCATAAAGCGGTAAACGAAAGAACATGAAAGAGAGAGAGAGGGAAAGAATGAAGGTTTGTATTTTAGAGGGAAGCATTTGAGAATAGAGTGACTATTGCTCAGCAGAAATCTGGGCACAATTAAAGTATTTAAAAATGAAGTCATTTGAGAAGTTCCAAAAAGAAAAAAAAGTATACCCAGAACTACTACTAGTGTCTTATCTTTATAGCAGGGATCATAATCATATGTGCTTCAAAAAGTAATGGTGAGGGTTACAGAAGATAATGCTTAGTGCTCAGTACAGCACTTAGTGCAGTGTCTAAATGCTCCATGTATGGTGGCTATTATTGTTAACAATATCATGTATCATTATTGCCTCTAAAACATTAACATGAGCTTCTGCAGTTTTAATAGTGACATATAGTCCATCATCACTATAACATTTTTCATGCCTTTAAGTTTGGTGTGTCTGTTTTATTCTTGTCAAGAAGTTTTACGGTTTTGCTGTCTCCCAGGGGAGACACAGGGAGGGAGGGATGGAGTCTCTGTTAACCTGATAGCCAGGGGCAGAGACTTAATAAACACTTAGCTCCCTGCCTGCTGCCTGGGACAGTGTAACTCTCAGTGATGTGTCTTTTACTGGAGTTGTGGAATTTGCTTGGGCGAAAATGTTCTCAGGTTTATAGGGGTTCATGATAATAGTGTCGGCCCTGAAATAAAGCACTGTTTCTAAATATTCCACTTTCATTATCCTTGTATGTCTTCTCTCTCAGTGTTTTTCAAAGGGGACAGGATAAGTGCTTGGGCACTACTTTAGAACACAGATTATAATCAGACTTTGGGATTAAGACATGAGTAGTAAATGTATTAAATTAGTGACTTAGTAACTGTTCGAGTATGAGAATAAGAAACTGGAGGGAGGAGATTGGGAGCTGGAAAAAAGCACCCTCTGATTGCTCTCGGGGAGGCTGGGAAAAAGAATTTAACACTTTGAATTTTTTAGGAGCCATTAAAACTCTGATGGGATCAGATTACTTGACTGCACATCTGAAACGTGAAACTCTTGCCCTAAACCGTGCAATTGAGTTAAGCTCAAAATTCTAGGCCTCCCCCTAAGACTGGCCTCTGGGTAAGCCTCATTGTTGATCACAAAATGATTTCCTTTGAGAGGAACAAGACTACAGTGAGGTTTTTATGGCCAATTTAGTCTGTGCATTGGTGCCAGCCAGACTTTTGGCAAGAGTTAGTGCCAACTTTGGTGATCTGTCCACCGAATTTTTCCCAAGGTCTTCAAAACCGTTTGGATTTAGTGCTGACATCGAAGGAAAGATGCATTATAAATCCAGCTTTCTAGGCACACCTCTTGTATTTTTTGTTTTTTCAAGTAGAGAGATGCTGAGAGGTGCCAGAGAGCAACAGGCTGATCCGTGGCCATAAACTTTGAGTCACAAAAGAATGTGGACGGTCTTCTTCCCTAAACACTATTTTCTCTCTCTCACTTTGTCACATTTTTAGGGAGCCCCTGTCTTCTCTGTGGATTAGGTGTCCCCCTTATACATACTCCCAAACTTGTGAGTGGTACTGTCCTTTGGCTGTACTTATCATAAATATATTCTTGAATGGTTTGTGAAATGTCTGTCTTCCACTAGGATATAAGCTCTATGAGGGCAGTGACCTTATCTTTTTCTTTTTATTTATTTTTTGCTGTCTGTATTCACAACACCTATCACAATGCTAGGCATGTTCTGGAGACTGTATAAACACCTGTTGAATGAATGAATGAATGAATGAAAGCTGAGTTTGCAAGGATTCGAGGGATTAACATGTGCTTCCCCAGGAAGTGAGTGCTGCCTTGCAATCACTCATTCATTTTGGGAGCAGGTATGTAGACTTGAGGTTGTACTTGGCTTTAAAAAGGGTAACTTATGTAAGTCTTCCGTGTTTTTTTCAGGATGGAGCTGGATGAAGCTCAGAGTGAGTATTTCTGATACTCATACATTAATGCTGTCATCTCTGCCTTCAGTTGACTTTTGCTTTGACAATAGTAAACTCTCAATTCTAACACAGGAAAAAATATCAAAGCTTCCACTTTCAATTTGACCCTAGAGATTTGAGTTTTCTATATTGTTCTTTAATTTAAAAATGGAGGCATTGAAAAGTATATTGTTTTAACTCCTTATAAAATGCTCACTTATTGATCATATTTGGAGTCAACAATTATCAGTCAGAAGCGTGAAATTAATTAAGATATATTTCAGCCCACTTACCTGGAACCCGACAACTGCTCCTAATATGTGGAGTTTACTTGAAATGAAGACCTGAAAACGGGTCATCTATCATCATGGGAATCATGCATTTTGAATAAGGCAAACCAATTTTTATTCTGTACTCTGATGTTTAATGACTTTACATTTTTTTTTAATAGTAAACACTTAACATTTTTACATAACAACTTTTTTGACAAAAATCTGTGATTTGGGTTAAATACAGATAACACCGTCATAACAGTATTGGTATGACAGTGATTGAAAACCTTTCTTAAAAACATTGACTTGAAGGTAAAACAAAGGAAATTCAAAGTAAGTATGCAATGGAGTTCTAATTATGGGTGACTAAACTGCAAACCCCTTGAAAAGCAAATGATCAGGAAAAGATCCTGCTGTAAAGTGCCAGGCTTAAGAAAATTTTACATGGCCTAGAAGTTAAAAGAGGGGAGATACTAAGAAAGAGAAGTCTGTATTGCAAGCACTTTTGGGGCAGGAAGTTTTTAATTTAGATGACTGACTTCAGGTTTTCTCTCTAACTTTCCCTGTGGCTGTGTCTACTAAGGAAGGTGTTGTATAATTAGACTTTCTGGAGATGCCTTTTGGCTGAAGACCTAATTGAGTCTCTGGACTTGAGTGCAGGGTTGGAGCTGGAGGAGCTTTTTGCCCTGCAGGTAAAGGCGCTTTGATGGACCTACCTCTTTGATAAGTACCTGTAGGGCTGGCAGTGACATTGTTTAGGTAAAGTATGGTTTAGTAATTGAGGAGTCAGTGCTCCTTAGTATATGAAAATCTTTCTTTAAAATAGAGAAGACACCAAAATCCACATGCGCAATTTAAATGAGTCTGTATTCTGCATTATAAATATGCACCGGATGCCAAGTAGAAAACCGGAACACTCTCTCAGGATGCTGTTAGGGCCAAGCGGAATCTCATTAGGGACAGCTTCAAAGATCAGTTCCTCGTGTCCATAAAAACAAGTGTAAATTATCTGGTGCGCGCCTGCTGTTAGCAGTTGCGGTGTTGCATTATGCATGATTCAAGACTGCACAGGGGAGACACAGGCTGCACGGAGTTCCACAATGTATGTGGGGATTTCTCTACCCATTTTTTTCTTTTTGGTGCTGAGTCTTACATTTTGGAAATTTATTGGTGTGTTTCAGTTAATGGAGGGTGTCATATATAACCCGCTCCTACATTTTTGATGAATTGGAGTCAGTTCAGAGAGAAATGATAAGGTTCTGAATTGTTTACATGAACAGCCACACTACTCAGATTTATGTATCTTGTTTGCTCACACATGGAGTCAGATTGGGGGGCATGAACGCATTCCATGCACACAGAATTGAGTGCATTTGTTTCAAGTACTCTCTCCCTCATTTTGGTCTCTTGGTTAGATTTTTAAAATAAGTATGAATGCTCAGTAAATTAAGAACATGTAGTCGAGTTTAACATATAAGGCTTCAATAAACAGTTTTGAAATAAATGCCTGAGGGTCTGGAAATATATTTCTGAGCTTTATTGCCTGAGGAGACAGGGAAGCAATATAGTGTTTAAGAACATGGATTCTAGAAGCAGACTGCCAAAGTTTGGATCTTGGTCTCACTCTTACTATCTGTGCGACTTTGAGCGAGTTACTTGACCTCTCTGTGTTCTCATCAATAAATGTGACCTCTCTGTGTTCTCATCCATAAATGAGGGAAGCAAGTAGTACCTTTCTCAAAGGACTGTTGCAAAAGTTAAATCAACTGCTTTAAGTATAGTACCTACCAAATTTTCTGGGGACGTAGTAAGTTCTATAGAAGTGTTTCATTTTGGTGTTATCATCATTATCAGAGGTAAAAGACCTTCCAGTGCAACTGGGCATGACTAGGTACAGAACACCCAGAGCCTGAATTTATAAGCATATGTGTGCTTGAATGGATAGATATACATGAAAGCTGAGGGCAGACAAAGTCAGGGAATGATTACCTTGGGGTCAATTAGAAGAAGCCACTAAAAATACAAAATGCTTAGTAGATGTGTATCTTGCCAGCCCAGGTGACTCAGGGAGATAAACAAGAGATCTTGAGAAAAGGTTAAGACATAGTAGCAAGAGAGAGTTAGCTTTCCTCTAGCCAGAGTAGAAGAAAGCGTTTGTCAATTTCCTTTTCCCAGTTGTTTCTCAAGACCTGTTCCCAGAACAAAGAGGCATGTGGGAGAAAGATCAAAAGATCAGCCTTACATAGTGTCAATGACTTAAATCCATCAATTTCCCAGCACTAGTTACTTCCATTTTGAAATTTACATTCGTTCTTATAAGGGGATACCCACACACAGCAATATTGCCCTTTCTAGACTGGAAGCCCTACAAGGGCAGGATTGATGCTGGCTGATCTTGAATCCTCTGCCTTGTCCATGAGTTCAGTAACAATTCATCTTTGACAAATCAATAAACAGTCTTCAATATGTATTTGTCCTGTCATTTTGTCCTCACAGTAAATGTATGTGGGGATTTCTCTACCCATTTTTCTGTCTGAATTCTGTCTGAATTCAAAATCTCCCCATCCTCTTTAGAGTTGCCCCTGCTACTAACATGCTCACCCAAGCACTAGTTAATGGCCTACCATGCTTGCTTCAGTGTCTCTCCTTATAGTTTGCTGAAATTGCCCCTACCATCTCTTGTCACTTACTCATCAATACCGTAAGAATGGTTTGTTGGGAGCTCTCATATTTTGGCACTAAGTGGTTGAGGCTACCTTGGGTATTCTGTAGAGGTGAGCTGCATCAGCGTTACTGCCTGAGCTCCGCCTCCTGTCAGATCAGCTGTGTCATTGGATTCTCATAGGAGCCCAAACCGTATTATGAATAGTGTGTGCGAGGGATCTAGGTTGCTCACTCCTTACGAAAATCAAATGCCTGATGATCTGAGGTGGACCAGTTTCATACTGAAATCTACCTCCTCATACCCCCATCCATGGAAAAATTGTCTTTCACCACACCTGTCCCTGGTGCCAAAAAGGTTGGGGACTGCTGATCTATAGGATAGGGAGGGAGGAAATGAGCAAGGAGAGTGGGATGTCTGGGGGAAGCTGGGTGTCACTGAAAATGTTACAGTATATGAATCAATAAGTATTTATTGGAAGTAGCATGGGATGCAGGGATCCTGGTTTTGCTTCTCGTCTTAACCCCAATGCATAGTACAGTGCCTGACACATAAATAATTATTGATGAACAAATTAACGAAGGAATGTTTTATTGGGTTTAGCAGTCGGGATAATATAGAACGATAAACCCCCAATCCTTGTCTGCTAGCGTGTCTTGCCTGTTTAGAGAGACAATCAAATTCATCTGAAATAAATAATATTTAATAAAATAATCATGTGTGCATTATTGTTAATAGAATATCAAGGTTCTTAAAGTACTTTTGTGCTGTACTCACTGTGAATGAAATGGAAGTAGAGAATTTTACGTATAGCCTACTGGCAGCCCAGAGAGGTTGAGTGACGTGCTCAAGGTCAAGCAGGACTGCTGGTTTCTAGTACAGAATGTGACTCTTTATGACCCTTAATAAGCTGTAGGTGCCTAAGGAACTTACGGTTTGGGGCAGACAATAAATGCTAACTGAGTAAGAGAAGCAAGGAAGAATTCAAGAACATGTCTAAAATAAGACTTTTTGGGCATCTGCCCTAGTTCTACTGAAATGCTTTACAATGTTATTTCCTAGTTTTTCCCTGTAGGCATGCATCAGGTTTGACTATTCTCCCAAACGTGAAAGAAGGTAGGCTTCCCGTAGGAGGCACCCTGTGATGGAAAGCAGCTTAAAATAAACAGGAGCAGCTATTTTCTGCCCTGGAGGATCACACTTTACTTTCATTTCAGAATATGCCCTCCTGTTTCTACCACTCTTTTGTCCTTTGGTTCTTCTCAAGTCTGGCAGCATCTTCTGGCCTTATGGGCTTCAGAAACCACTGCCGTTTCCTATTCAGAGCCTGTGCGCACTTGGACAGCAATTGCATTTTTGCTTGGTTGTGGGAGTTGAGAAGTGTGTGGCCATATGCTGTGGCTTGGATAATGGCTTACATTTCAAACAAGTTAGATGTTTTCTGGCCCACTGCTTGCTGTGTGTTGAAATGAGCAAACCTATATGCTTTTAGGTCTTTCCATTTGGAGACATGAAGATGAAAGGTGGGATGCTTCAACCCAGTATATTTTACAAAGCTCAATTTGAGTGTGGTTTTCAGACCTGACTATGGCCGAGTATCAAAGATCAAGGGTAACTTCAAAGGCACCATTTTTGAGAAATCCACAGAGGTTACTATTTGTAAATGATGTCTCTGACCAAAAGGAAGTGGTGTTATTGCACAGAAAATTGCTTCTGTTCTCTGTCATTGGTGTTGGCATCACTTGGTAGGCTACTGAAGTGCATCTTCTTCATTAGGGTGGAGAAACCCTGTGCTCACAGGTTACTCCACAAGGAGCACTTTTAGCCACAGGCAGTTTTCCTTTTGGAAAATGTGGGGTGGTAGGTGTGTGAGGTGTCACATTAAACTTCATGTTGGACTGCAGCTGGGCCAAAGTTGGCTTTGGCAATAACCCTCTTTGCCTAGGTTGCTACAGATCTAGCTATCAGTAAGGCTGCAGGCAGACTCCTAGGATGTTGGTGCAGTGGCTGGTGACTGGGCATTGGTTTATTTCCCAGAATTGAGCCAGTATTACCTGTTAGACCTTTAAAAACTGAGCATCACAGGACATGCTAGAATTCTTCCAGCTCTGTTGCTTTTCTGGGAAGTTCAGAGACGGCATTTGGCAGTAAACTCACATTCAGTTGAGACTTTGAACTTCACATTCAGTTGAACTATTGAACTTCATAATGGGGAAATTATCTAATAAAAGCTCTAGTTTTTGGTGATGATTAAAAACAGTGGCTCTGGAATGCTCAAGACCCCAACTTAGCAGGCAGAGAAGTTCGTAAAATACGCATTGTGAAGAGTCCAACTGGTGAATATACTGGCTGTAGCAGTATTTATTTCACTGTAGAAATTTTACATCTCTGCTGTCCATATTGAAATAAGTGTGTGTGTGTGTGTGCGCGCGCACACCCACATGAAGGTTTAAAATTAAACATAGATGAAAATGCTTACAGAACACTTCTTTTGGCTATTTAAAAAACAAATAAAACATTGGACATGTTTGCATGTGGGTTGAACACCTCAGCTAACGATTACTCACACAGTTGACCTTGTTTTCTATTCGGGGCACCAAGAAGCCACATTGTTAAGCCTATTGGGTCAACCCAGGGTTCATGTTAACATCATTTTTCTTTCTGTGGAGATGTAAAGGTCATCAGCCTGATTGTTTTCTTTTTCTTCCGCACCAGGTGGGGGGTAGCATGATTTTTGCATGACTATGGGCCTGCTCTATAAATAAGCAGATTCAGTCCTTTGTTTTCAATGTAATCAGCAAGATTGCATTTGCATCGCCTGTAAGTGAATCACATAAGTGAAATTACATTGCCTGCATCTCATTTGGTATCATAAAATGTTATGGGATGCAGGCTGTTTTTCCTCCAAGTAAAGTGTCTTGAGTTAGTATTAGGGTGCTTGCTTTCATTTTCCTTTGTGACCAAATTTGTGGCATTCTACAGAGCTAGGGCTTGTATTTTCACTTATGTTAGTTGCTAGAGAAATGCTCATTCATGTCGTCTAGAATGAGCTAAGATATTGGTTCAGTAGGGGGTAAATGGGAGTTTTAAGACTATCTCTTGTCGTGTAGCAAGTGATTGCTAATCACTTTCTGTCGTTGGTGACAACTTCTGCTTACTAAGAGTAAATGCCAGTCAGTGTTGGTTGGAAATACAAAGCAATCTGAAGCTTTTCAGGCAGTTGGCCACAGAAAATGGTTAACATATTTTTTTTTTAAACTTGTTAGTCATCTTTTTAGTAACTACTGTGCAATACATATCTTAATTGGCCCTTTAAGAGGTATCCCTAAGACAGAGGACTCAGAAGTCATTGTAAGATTCTCCCACTTATTTTCTTGAAAATAAATAGTTAAACACAATAAAAAATAATTACTGACTTCAAAAGTCAGTAATTTTGGTGACAAATAAGAATGCTCTATTTCACATACCACCTCCCCTCTACCCTGAGGTTTTCCTAATTCATGAATGCTGGTGGAAGTCAAAGCAAAGGTATGAGGTCTTAGATAACCTATAACACAGTGTGGTTACCCACAAAACATCTGTTTATTGACTACATTATTGATAAAACTCCACAAGGCAACAGGCAGCTATAGTGCTCATTATGCCCTTTGCTTACATATGAAGACTATTTTCAAAAAGAAAAGGCGTGCCAGTCATAATGATATACCAACACGGTGTAGGTGCTTGATACAAAATGCTCTTTGGTTATTTGGAGAGGTATTAAATTTAACATGCCTCACATGGAATAAAAATAATTTATTTTTGAAATTACATTTAAGAAATAAAATTTTTTAAAAATAACTTTCAAACATAGCTTACAATTTTTTCTATAAGACTTTGAAGGAGATTTGCAATTTTGTGTTTGCATATTATTTAAAAGAATGTATCTGGGAAAAACATTTCATATGGAAGGAAAAGATTGAGTATAGTTTCTTTTTAATTAGTAAGCTTTTAATTGACACATCGTGCAAGCTAAAATGTATACAAATTAAGCATGTTCATGCAATAAATTTCCACAAAGCAAAATACTCGTGTGATCACAATTAACTACGGTTTTAAAGATCATTTTATTTGTTTTAGTTTGCAAAATAATATTATGAAATTATAAGAATTTAAATATGATTGCAATTTACAATAAATTTTTATTAATAAAAATTGTGAAGACCTTTGTTACTATTGCTGTGTGGTTTACAAAGAAGATAATTTTGAACATTGGGATCCCATTGGGCTCCTATAGATTCTGCTGCAGCTGGGTGTTTCAGGGCATCGAGTTACATATGTGACTATTGTGACTTTTATTTCAACTGGACTCTAAGGAATACTTTTCATTAGTAGTCATTTAAGATTTCCTGGAAGCTCTTCTCTGTGATTTGAAAAATTCTCTGGATAATATTTCCAAATTGATGACCTTCTGGAGTTAAAACAACTTTTTTTTTGGTCTAGCTTTAAAGATATCTTTATTTTCTATTCCATTCATCACCATTTTCTCATTGAAAAAATTAACCATGCTTATCCCACTTCAAATGAGCAGCTGCACTTTGAAACTAGATCCTTCTTTTGGCTGTAATTGTCCAAATGAGGAGGACCAGGTTTGCGGACTATTTGAAAAGAACTGGTTGTGGCTCAAAGCATTTTTCTACTTTCAATTTTTCTCTTCAAATTTTAGTGTATTCTCAAATCAGGAAAAAAAAAAAAGAAGAAGAAAGAAGGAAAGAGGGAGGGAGAAAAGGAAGAAGGAAGAAAGGAAGGAAGGGCTGGGCAAGGTGACTCCTGCCTGTAATCCCAGCACTTTGCGAGGCCAAGGCATTTGAGACTACCCCGGGCAACATAGCAAGACCCTGTCTCTACCAAAAAAAAAAAAAAAAAAAAAAAAAAAAATAGCTGGGTGTGGTGGCATGTGCTTGTAGTTCTAGCTGCTTGAGAGGCTGAGGTAAGAGGATTGCTTGAGTCTGGGAGGTAAGGGCTGCAGTGAGCTGTGATCAGTCCACTGCACTGTAGCCTGGGTGACAGAGCAAGACCTCATCTCAAAAACAACAACAACAACAACAACAACAAGGAAACAAAAAAAAAAAGAGAGAAAAAAAAGGGGAAAAAGTTTTACAAAGTACATATAAGCAAGGCAGTTCTTACCTGGGAATAGCTGAACTTATAGCTTTTGAGGAAAGAGAAAGATACAGGATGATCCCAGAATTTCAGCTTAAGAACGACTATTGGGTTTGAAGTGTGACTATAAACTACTCAGTCAGACTTTTCTTTTTGATAAATTTACCGGAATAGGTAAAATAATAATAATAAAATGCATACAAAATATATAAGTGCGTGTGTGTATGTGTGTGTGCATATTCTATTGGTTGACCAATTCCTGCAATACCAATATTGCTGAAAACAATTGTGAAACCACTTTGGGGACTGTCCTTGGAGCCAGGTCATGGGCACATAAAGAAAGAGTTCTTCATATTTTCCAGCCACAGACATTATCTTTACTCATATTTATTTATATCTTCCTAGCAAGGCCCTTATGGTTCCAGTTCAACATGCCCAAGGAATAAAATTCATTAGTGAGGTCTCACATTTGACTTTCTCCTTCTGACCATGAGGCTTTTCAGACTTACCAGGCTAAATGTTTCTTTGATTGGATCCCTCATGGTCATTGCCATGAAGAGCTCTCATATACATATTACTATAGTAACTTTTCACTTCTCTTCAGATATACTGTACTGACTGTCGGAAAGTTGACCCAGCAGTTGATCCAGATCATTCTATATAAATGGGAATATGGGAGACTGAAATAACTGCACATTCTGTTGTTAACGGCACCAAGATAGCTGATTAGAGATGTTTATTGATTGGTTATTTAGCAAGTAGCCTTTACTTAAAAGAAAACAAAAGGAAACTAACAATCGTAATAGATGGACATGTGCTAAATCTCATAATAACTAGAAAGAATATTTGTAAATAAACATGAATTATAGCTCTGTTTATTACACAGTTGTGAGAGCTAATAATTTGCCTTGACATAATAGCTGCTTTCGAGCTATCAACAGTCATGAATACATGAAAATATCTATAAATTTCCAAAAGTATATTTGAATTATTATATTTTGCATTATATGAAATTACACATTTTCTCCAACAAAATGTTTTAATTCATATCTCCAGTTAAGATAGAAATATTCTAAAACTTACTTTAACATTGTAAATGACATAGCAAATACAGCTGTTTCAGAGTTTTGAGATATATACATATATAAAATATATATTTTATATTCATATATATATATATTTGCTTGTTTGACACAGTCATTCTTTTATTCATTCACTCATTGAATTCCTGCTATGTGCCAGGCACACAAACTACCTAAATCTAGGACTATTTAACAAATTGAAATGATAGTCTCATAAATGCATTATAGGGGAAAATGACTCAATGTAATGCTCAATGTATCAGTCTTGATACAAAATTTGTGATAGCCTGGAGTGTAAAACTAACCCCCTTATGACTTTGATTTTTTTTTATTCTGATGATCTTTTCCTCATCTTATTGCCCTAACTTGGTTCAACACTGCTTTTGGGGAATACTTTGTCTCTCTTCTTACATTTTCTGGACTATAGGGTGAAACGGCTAAGTCAGAACAAAGAGACCGGTCAAAAAGACCCAAGGCAGACAAGGCAAAATCCACAGAAATGGTAATAATAGTAACGATAATAAATAATATGGCTACCATTTATTGAATGCTTATTGTGTACTAAGCCAAGTGTTATTTGTCATAATACATTATATCATAACCCTGGGAAGTGAGTGGTGTTGTTCCCATTTTGCAGATAAGAAAACCAAGGCTAAAAGAGGCTGCCAAGGGTGACCTGGGTTTTACAGCTTGTCAGTGACACACAACTTTGCCTGAATCTATAGGCCGTGCTAATCTCTCAAGGAGGCAGTGACAGACTTGTGGATTTGACTATTTTCTTTTCTTTTCAAACAATGTTCATGATAAAACCATGTGGAACTGAAGTCATTCATGAAGAAGCATGAGGTAAATGCAATCCAAACCCACAAACATATTTTTGGGATAGTTCTACCGATTGAGGTCTGGTACAGAAGCATGACCTAGGATGACATCTTCACTCAGAAACAAATATAGAGGAATTCATTATTTGGAGGTTGGGGAATGGCATGGAGAAGAGCATATTGGGTTAAGAGTCAAATGGTGTAGGCCTCCATTCCCTACTCTGTAAAATGAGACTAATACTGGTTAGAGCAGATGGCCTCCAAGGATCCTTACATTTCAAGCATTCTAAGCTTTTAGGCTGAAGTTACTTAGAATTCTTTGTATTACTAGTTCCTGGACTTTCCACTGAAAGGCTGCAGGGATTGATGATAATGCAGGAGAGAGTGGCAAATGGAAACCTCACTCTCGTAAGTCATGGAATTACAGAAGGAACACTCAAGGTTATTAACTTTTTCAGCTGAACATCTAAAACTGAGTGGAAAAATTTAAGAATGAAAACATTTTCTCTACCTTGAGGCATCTTTGGCCTATGGAAGAAAGAGATTTCCTAAAAGAACATGTCAGTATGGGAGTATTAAAAAAAGATGTGGAGACTGGACTGGAATGAAGAATTTGAGATTTCAGGGGAATGTGCAAAGGATTTGTTTTTTTCATTGGTTCACAGATATACTCATTGTATTAGTCCATTTTCATACTGCTATGAAGAAATACCTGAGACTGAGTAATTTATCAAGCGAAAGAGGTTTAATGGACTCACAGTTCCACATGGCTGGGAAGGTCTCACAGTCATGGCAGAAGGTGAAGAAGGAGCAAAGTCAGGTCTTACATGGTGACAGGAAAGAGCATGTGCAGGGGGTTTGCCCTTTACAAAACCATCAGATCTCGTGAGACTTATTCACTATCATGAGAAGGGCATGGGAAAATCCCGCCCCCATGATTTAATTACCTCCCACTGGGTCCATCCCATCACACGTTGGGATTATGGGAGCTACGATTCAAGATGAGATTTGGCTGGGGACACAGCCAAACCGTATCACTCATCTAAGAACCATGTGAAGAGTAGCCTGAAGTACTCTAGGTCTTGAAATTCCTAGTTTCAGCCTTGTCACTGATTCACCCTTTGATATTAATATCTGGGTCTCATTTTCTTATCTGTAAGATATAAGGTAAGTTTCTAAAACTGCTTTCTGGTGCTACAAATCTGTGAATCGGGGTATCTTGATATCACTATAGCAAGAGAGTCACAGTGTTGAGGTGGTGTTTGGGGTGCCTGGACTGTCAAGTGGACTGAGTCCTGGCTGAGTGATCAGTTCAGAGGACATGGACTAAAATAGTTTCCATGAGGAGGAAGAAGAAAAGTCCAACATTAGGAAAATAATTTGTAGTTGAGTGAGAATAGTTTGTCCTGTGGGGTGAGATAAGTAGATGATGGTAATTCTGCTGTCATTTACCATGGCCTCTGGGAAATGGTGGAGAAGGCAGAATAGTTTAGACCAGCACTGCTGTGGAATCTGGGAGACTATCTGCATTTGGGGCTGGTGTTAATTGTGGGTTTGGAGATGACAAGAAATCACAATGAGCAATGTACTTAGAGAACTGATGTCAGGCCTAAGGACAGACACACATGGAGATCTTCTAACCCAAAGAGAATGTGGTGCAGGCTGGACATGGTGACTCAGGCCTGTAATCCCAGCACTTTGGGAGGCCAAGGTAGGCGGATCATTTGAGGTCAGGAGTTCAAGACCCACCCGGCCAACACGGTGAAAGCCCATCTCTACTAAAAATGCAAAAATTAGCTGGGCATGGTGGCAGGCCCCTGTAATCCCAGCTACTCGGGAGGCCGAGGCATGAGAATCTCTTGAACCTGACAGGTGGAGGTTGCAGCCAAGATGATGCCACTACACTCTACCCTGGGTGACAGAGTGAGACTCTATCTCAAAACAAAACCGCCTCTAAAATGTGGAGCAGGTGACAAACGTGTAATAGATATTTTGGAGTTTCAGAGCAGAAATTTTAAAACGGGAGACACCCTTCAAGGAACAAGGACATACTGCAGTCCCTGGAGTTGTGGTAGGACCGCAAAGCTTAACAATAGGAAAGAGGCAGAAGCCCATTTACTAGAATTGAAGTGAAACACAGCAGCGGCAGACAAGCAGAATGACTTGTCCCTGAGCTGTGTGAAGCCTGGATTAGGATTTTTCTGAGTGCCATCTATAGTCTGGGTGGGTTTAGGAGCCTGACCTTGGACTGAGTTGAGTGATGGGCATAAAGTTGCCATGGTTCTGTGTAGGGGACTGACATGAGGGCGGAGAACCAGTCTCTGCAGTTGAGAAATTCACAAAGTACCCGAGGACTCTACATTGGGCAGGCTGCCTCAAGACAAACCAAGAAGCCTAGGAAGAGTGTACTTTTTCTTCTCAGTTCTTGGTTTGCTTCATAAAGTTGATAAAAAGAAGCAATAGTCCTAGGTTCTTAATCTCTAGGTCCTTGACCTTATGCTTATGATTATTTACACTCATAAATTATCAGTGCAATATGACTCCCTGACAGCTTCCTCCTTCTTGCGGTATAGGCTTTTCTTCGTGTTGACAATAATTCTGCAATCCTTACACTTTAATACCTGCTCTGTGCCAGAGATGGTACTTGGCATTGTAGGTACCATATTTAACATTCAAAGAACGCTTTGAAGTGGCTACTTATCCCTTCTGCATGTGGCTTGAATCAGAATTCAGGCCCAGTTCTTATCCTGACAAAGTCCATTGTTTTCCATTAAGCCATCCTTCCTTTCAACTTGAAGCAGTTTCTTTCCTGTTTCTCAATCTTGTTTTAACAGGAACGGTGAAGATTTTCTAAATTCTAGCTACTGTGCCTAGAAGTGCAAAAATGCTGTTTTCTCTTTGCTTAAACTTTAACTGCTTAAAACAAAAATTCGTGTTTGTTGTTTGTTTGTTTGAAAAGCAAATGCAACTTAGAAGTTGTTTTGTAAGACCACACAACCATTTTTAAATTCAAAGACTTAGCTTTGAATCTTGGATTTTAAGATGAAGGTCATGCATGTGCATGTGGGTGTTAAAAGAGCCTTGGTAATTGTGATTTCTGATTTCAGTGTTACATTCTATGACTATTGCAAGTTCTACATTGTTTTATCTACCTAATCCTTGCCTTTCTGCCTTCTTTGTTAAAAAAGAAAATATAATGAACATGATCTATTATTTAAAAAGTATGTTTTATGGTGCAATTCATGGCAAATGGTGTTAAGTGGTGATGGAACAGTGATTTTTGGAAATAAACTGAGTAGGGCAAGAGGAGAAAAGACGGAATTCACGTCTGCACCCTCAGTTTGTGTTGGAACACAGGCTGCAGAGGTGGGTGGGAGGTGTTTGTGCTCTTCCGTGTGCTCACTGTGGGTGGCCAGGCCTGTCGAGAACATTATTTTATTTATCTTAGAGGAGTTGCTGTAATTGTTGACCAGAACTACTGGCATTTGGGGTTTACACATCACTGGACTCAGGGTCTGTTGGCATTTGAAGAGGAGGACTCACGGTGATTCTTACCTATGGTGAAAAGTGATGTAGCTAGTTCCCAAAATGACCTGGTTCATGACCACAGGCAGGCCCCATCCTTAGGGCTGTGTGTCTAGAAATCTTGTCTGGGCTTGACCGCTTAAAAGCCTTCGGGGGGTATAGCAAAGGGAAATGGTTAAGAAAATTGTGACAAAACTAACCTATGAAATATCCCATAGCCAGTGAAAACGTTTATAAAAAGTCTGCAGTAACATGGAAAATGCTGACGTTATAATGGTCTAAGCGGAGAGAGAAAAAAAAAAAACAGAAAGAAAGAAAACCCAGAATATAACATTTTGCATGCAGAATGATTCCAATTATATTTTTAAAATGCATAGCAGAAAGATGAAATGGAAAGATACCAAAATGTTACTAGTAGCTATCTCTGGGAGGCAGAATTATGGGTTCATCTTTCTTTGCTTTTTATATACATATTCTTAATTTTACTAAAGCTAATTATCCCTAACTTTAGTAAGCATATATTATATAACTAGGGTAAAAAAAGCATTTTCACAATAAAAATATAACTTCTTATATTTTGGGGAAACTCCCCTTTGTGGATCGGGGAAATTTGTTTGTGCCTTGCCATTCTGGCTTTGCAGATGGCTCCTGTTTGACCAGATTAACACAGGACATTGTGTTCAAGAACACCTATCTGATAGGAGTACTAAGGTGCTATAGAAGATGACAGTTTTAGTAATACTGGATGAATAATAATTTTAAGAGATGGAGTTGACTTATGAAGTATAAAATGACATTTTTTTCCCCAGTTAGGGTGTAGGATGATTTATTATCTGTTTATGAGAAACCTGCATTTGGAACACTTCATCAAGGAGAGTTTTCAGGTTTTCTCAACCTAGTGAAATTAGGGCAATCCTGAGACATTTTGCAGAGGCAGAAATAACAAGAAAACAATTCCAGTAATTATTGGTCATTTATACCATGCTCAGTGCATTCTCATTACTTCTTCTTTATAACATCCTTGTGAAGTATTTTTACCCCTAACGCAGACGTGAGAAAACTGAAGTATGAGGTTGAGCAACTTGCCCATATTCCAGAAGTTGTCCGTTTGTGTATTTGGGATTTAAATCCATGCTGTTTGTTTCTAGAACTTACTATGCTCATAAAGTTTGCTGGGGAGTCTAGAAAACTTCATGCGGGAATTTATATTAGACCATCTGTTTTTCTTTTAAACGAAATAAGAGATAGAAGCGAATAATACTTAGATCAGTAAAAACACCTGACAAAAGACAACACTTTTCAGTTTTCAGAGTGTTTGCCTTTTGACAATATCAAAGTGGACCAAACTAGAATTTCATAAATTTATTAGATATTTTAAAAGGAATGTATTTGAAATCAAGAGAAAACTTGTAATTTTTCAATTTAGCATTGAGTTTGCGTAGACAAAGGCATTGGACTGGGAGGTACTATAATAGTGGGTAAGCTGAGGAATTATGTTCCCCTTATAATAGAGCCCTCATGATTTGTAGCATGTCTCATCATGGGGAAATTATGTAACCTCATAAGTCCAGTATTTCTCATCTGTAAAATGGGATTAATGATACCTACCTTATAGGGTTCTCACAAGGAATCGAGGTAATGTTCATAAAGTGCTCGGCACAGTGCCTAAGCGCGGGAATAGTGTTCATTGATGGTAGTGATTATTTTTACTACTGAGAGTTAGGAAGTATAGAGTGTGGATCCAGTTCTGCTGCTAACATTGGCCATGAACTAGTCACTCAACCCTTCTGGTTCTTAGACCCCAGTGGGAATCATAACAGTGTCCTTTTTACCGATAAGATGAGAATGAATGGAAATTACATATGAGTCAACTTTTTGAAAAAGTATGAAGGATTCTACCAATATACATGATAAAGATGGAGGGGAATAGCAGGCAGGTCAGAGGGGCAAAGTGGTTAACTTTCTTTGGGTTTAAGTCCTAACTGGAACTTTCTCACGCAAGTCCGGTTTGCATAGAGCAAGTTGAGTGAATTATACTCAATCACTTGTGAGAAAACACTTTAACTCAGAAACCTAGCACTACTGCTCCCAAATTTTCCTGATGTTTGGCCTCTCATCACGAAGGGGTCTGAACTGGACCTGGCGGGAGATCTTATTGCATTTTTTCCCCAGGCTATGCTTTCTGGTTAGTAAAGTGTCCCGGACAGGCCTGGCTCAGGTTTTACTCTTTCACTCTGGAGTGAGAGGAGAATGGAAATAGCTCATTTCTTCAGCGGTGCAAGCCGTGGAAACATCAAAGGTGTGTGTGAACTTGTCCATACCATTCAGGCCAAGTGCTTATAAAAATTATCTGCTTCTTAAATTGCCACCAGTGGTCTGCGAAGTTTTGCTTTGGTAAACTCCCATCAAAATTCCTGACTATTCTCACATCCCCTCTGCAGGGCCATAATGGGCGTACTGAAGGGCCTTGGCTCTGGAAGCAAACATTTAAGAGTCAGGGCAAACAAAGAAAAATTATATTCTAGTCCCGCTGCACTCATTGAAATGGGTTCAAGATACTCAATGTGTTTCCTAATATAGATAACATGCTACAGCAGGGGTGGAAAAGACACAATGATTTCTTTGGAACTAGGAGCTGGTTTGTTGTTGGGGATTATAAATCTTTTCACTGACTATTTCTCAGGCCACCATTCACCCTAGATTCCTACAGGAATCACGTTGCCTCCACGGAACAGCCACAGCCCCAGCGCTAATCAAATTTAATCTATCAGCCAGGACTGCTTCCCTACAATGGACACTGAGGGGGCATTGCCCGTTAAAATATTGAGTCATTAGCACTGTCTTGAAAACAAATCTGAAGGCTTGATAGGTGCTACTATCTTATTATTATTTTTAAAAAGCAATTGATATGGGAGTGGGAAGAGGGGCTGATTTGAACTTAACATGCCCCCTTGGCCACCCCTCCCCAAAAGATGATTTAAAAACAGGCAGTGAGCCAGAGAATTTTCAAGGCTAACTTTCTCACATGGAAGAGAAAAATTATTGCAGTGCCCTTTAGCTAAGTACACTCACTTCAGCCTTTATCG
This sequence comes from Mandrillus leucophaeus, assembly GCF_000951045.1. Lineage (NCBI taxonomy): Eukaryota > Metazoa > Chordata > Mammalia > Primates > Cercopithecidae > Mandrillus > Mandrillus leucophaeus. The sequence continues at coordinate 5,841,833 of NW_012107919.1, forward strand.
ATGGCGGCAGTCACGTGTGTACCTCTTCATAAGGAAGAGAGCTTGAAACAATCACAGGGCAGAACCTCCAGAGGCTAGAGCTGGGATGAGCTCTAATAGTACAGCACAGGGAGTACCTGTAAGGTTTTTGTTTTTGTTTTTAGGAGGTGGCTTTTTGAGGAAGTAATCTTCCTGCCCAAAATTCAAAGTTAAATCTTTTCTATCTTATCCATCATTGCTCTAACAGAGACAGTTGATGTTCCTGAGTTATAGGAGACTTGCAAGTCTCTACAGTAGGCAACTTTGTAGAACTCGTATGTATAGATAGTGGACCTTTTACGGTTTAGCATTCACTTGAGTGTATGAAGGAATAAAAAGGAGCAAACAGATGGGATTATGCAAACATGGTGCATTAAGAGTTTTGAGTAAACTTTTAGCAAATGTTGACACAGAACTGAGAATTCTCTGAAGTTTATTCTCCTGTCCAAAGTATCCAAGAAAGCAATTGACTGGAAATAGAGCAGGGGAAATTTTAATGTGAACCATAACAAGACCAATGAAATGTAGAAATGACATATAACCAGGTACAGAAAGAAAGCAGTTATGTCCAGGATAAGAGCAAGGATGTAATTGGCTTTGTGTGTTATTTTCATGTGTGTATAGGGATGCATATGTGTGCACATTGAATGCAAGCTAACTGTTAAAGTATGTTGTATAAAGTTCGATCTGTCTAAAATGTGGTTTGCACTTTGAACTCATATTTTTTTGTTGCTTATAAAGTTTAGAATAAAATAACCACTTATTCCTGAAGGGTATTTGACCTGGTAAGTAGTCACAACTGTAGTCATGATAATTTGGTGTCTAGGTTTTTATGTAAATTGGTACTTGGATAATGCATTCCTATTTGGCTTTAGTAATCTTTATACAACTGTGAAGTAGAGAGGTACAAGCTTTAACAAATTTAGAAAAATTCAGGTCACCTGACAAATGCAGTATCCCCCTGGGAATTACCTTCTTTGTAAATTTGGCACTATGACTCACCTTTGTTGACCCTTTTGTGACTCTTTCTTTAATGTAAATTCTGTTTCTTTTATGTCAAATGACATTACTCCAGTTCTTTGCTTCGTGACCTAACCTTTCAAGTCCCAGGTAAAATGCACCTTCTTTTGTGAAGATCTACCCATTTTTAAATAGAACTAATTTCTTTCATCAATATTTCTCATAGAAGAATCTCAATAATGATGGCTAACACTTACTGAACATTTGATATGCACTGGGCCCTTTACAAGCAATAGTTACTTAAGCTGGGCATGGTGACTAACACCTGTAATCCCAGTGCTTTGAGAGACTAAGGTGGGAGAACCACTTGAGGCCAAGAATTGGAGACCAGCCTGGGCAACATAGCAAGTCCCTGTCTGTACAAAAAATAAGAAAATAAAAATAAGCCGGGTGTAGTGGCACATGCCGGTAGTCCCAGCTACTTGGGAGACTGAGGTGGGAGAATCCCTGGAACCCAGGAGTTCAAGGCTGCAGTGAGCTAGGATCATACCTTTACACTGCAGGCTGGGAGAGAGAGAGACCCCGTCACTTAAGAAAAAAAGAGATAGTTACTTAATTTTTGTGTTGATAGTTAGTCAATCTTATGAGGCAAATACTATTATTATCCCTAGTTTATAGATGAGGTAAATGAGGCTTTGAGAGGTTTAGTAACTTGTCCAGAGTTTCACACCTAGGCAGTGGGAGAGCCATGTTCCAAAGCCAGGTCTTGTGAATTCCGTAAGTGACCTCACTGTTTGCTGAAGTGACCTCTTAATCCCTTTATTGTTTCTCACTCTCCCTCCCCAGTTTGTACATAGGTGTATATAATTTGTGGTCACATTGATTACAGTTTGGTATGTATGCCCTCCCAAATAAAAATGTGAGGTTCAAGATAGTAAAAAATGGCATCTTGGTAACCTCTGCAAAAGAATAATTTTTAAAAAATTGACTCATATACAGATATGAATGCTTGTCAGAAAATTTACTTAAGTTGTTAATGAATGAGGACACCAAGAAAGTTGTAACAGATTTGTAGGACCATTAATTTACATGGAATTAAAAAAATGCTGAAATGAATTGCAAATGGATCAAAAGTGGAGGGGAAGTCGATTGAACCTCCACTGGACATAATTTATTTGCATCTGTAGACAAAAATTATTTGCATTGCTTTTCGTTATCTGTAAGTTACAAAGTTATACAATACAAAGAACATAGGCTCATGGTTTAGATAGGCCAGAATCCAAATTCTAACTTCGAAGCTTAATGTTTGACCTTAAGTGAAGTTTTGAGAATTCAGAAAATCACACACACATACCCATACACAAACATCACACAGAAATTTTGAGAAGATTAAAGGTAATAATTTAGAAAAATTCCCTGGCACATAGTAAATACTGCTACATATTAGGGTTGTTAGTAGTCATAAAGCCGCTATCAGAGTTCTACCTGTAGTTGTTGCTTACTAAATGTTTGTTGAGTGACTAAATCAGGAGTGAACAAACTTTTTCCTGTTGAAAGAGTTCTAGACATGTCACTCCAGTTGTAGCACAACACAGTAGATGGTAGTTCTCTTGGTGTTTGAAATTACTTAACACTGGAATTGCAGTCAGACCTAGATTTGATTCCCCTCTCAACCACATAATAACTGGGCAATCTTGGGCAAGTCAGCCCATCACGTCTACAACTTGGATATGCCAACTGTTTTGATTTAATTTAATTTAATGTAACTTAATTTAGGAGAGCTAAGTAATTAAACATGAGGCCAAAGTACGTAAGAAAGTGGCAGTTTTTTATTGCAAATATGCACACACTCTCGGGCGAAGTTCTCTGGTCCTCAGGTGTGGGGGGCCAGGGAAGTCGCGCGGGTGCTCTCGGGTGATGTTCTCCGGTCCATAAATGCGGGGGCCGAAGAAGTCACCCCCGCTCCGGCCGGCGGGGGACTTTTATGCCTGGGAGCTGGAAGGGGAGGAGTTCGGGGCGTGTGTGTAGGAGTGGCTTCTTGAATTTCGGTGTCCTCGGCTTGACGTCATTCTGCGCATGCTCAGTTGATTTGGTTCTTTTCCCGGGCGCGGGAAAATCTGTGAAGAAGAACCCGGAAACAACAGGGACTGCTCCATCTTGTTCACCTTCCTCCATCTTGTCCCTTTTCCTTCACCCAAACA
>NW_012107919.1:5846231-5849001 GCF_000951045.1 Mandrillus leucophaeus
AAAAAAAAAAAAAAATCAGTCATGCCTAAAACTAGGTGTCCCATTTTAGAACAGAATCTGCTCTTAGATCTCTGTGTGCTGTTTTGTGTAAGAAGAGATTGCAGAAGCTGGAGTAAAGCAGACATTGAGCAGTCACACTGGGGCAGAGTCACCTCCTATTCCTGTACCTTTGCCATAATTGATTAATCTGAGTCTCACAGTCTTTGTGTGTCAAATGGGAAGAAGAGCCTGTTGCCATAAGGGCCAAATGAAAATGATCCACGTAAAGTGCCCTGCACAGTGCCTGGCTTCTAAATGAAAACTGCTGCCATTACTCATCATCATCATCATCATCATCATCATCATCACTATTACTCTATTCAGCCAAAAAATGATGTTAGTGTCCTGATCAGTGGTATAGCTGGCTATAAGGTAGAGCTATGAGAGACTCAGTGTAGGATGTTGTAGTTCATTTTTGACTACTTCCCCAGTTCTTCCTTACAGTAGACATTTATGTGATTATCATGATGGTTTCTGTTTACGATAACCAACAATTTTCTCTTGCCTTTCCTTCACATTCTCTCCTTTGTATTTTCTTCTCAAATGGATTTGATTTTATCACAATATGCCTAGATTCTTAGCAATAAATTACAAACCAACCTTTCCTCAAGAATCCCCCCACCTCCCATCCTGTAGGGAGCAACCCCACTTTTCCTAAAATTCAGCTTTCCCTGTGGCCCTCTGTTCCTCTTACTGGGTAGAGGGAGAAAGATGTTTTTCATGCCCTCCAGGTTCAAGCCCCATAGTCTGGTTCCCTGAGGTTCAGACCCTAATCCTGTCGGCCTTTCAAGTCTTCTGCTGCTCACTGTCATAGTGACTTTGCTTCTGCCATGCTTGTTTACTCACAAGTCCCTGAACATGCTAAGTGCTTTCACACCACTCTTAGTAGTTCTCTAGATGCCCTTCTTCCTGAGTTTCCAAGTCTTGTGCTTATTTTAATTCCACCTGAGGTCCCAGCTTCAGGCCACTCTCATGCCTCTTTTTTTCTGAGCTCCTAATAGTACCAATCCTTTGTCTCATGCATTTGAAATCGACATACTATCTTGTGTTCTGTGCCCACTGCAGTGTTACCTGTCCTCCTTCCTAGCCCATAGGCAGTGCTGGATATTTTTTCCTTTACTCCATAGCACCTCAAACATTCTTAATTATAACACTTAGCACATTATTTCATAAATCACCTATTTACATATCACATGGACCATCTCAGACTTGCTGGTAGCTGTCTCTCCAGCAAACTAGTACAGTCTGTGGCCCATAAAAGGTGCTCAATAAATGCTTGTGAAATGACTAGATGACAGAGCACTTGCCAGGCATGTTCATAAGCATTTGTTGAACAGTAAATTGGCAGAATCCTTGAGGGAATCATCTTTATTGCTTCTTTGTCTTCCTTATACTTACCAGGGTACCTGGTACACAGGTAGGTGCTTAAGACATGGTTATTGATCTACTGCCAGATCAACATACTGTGTGGAATAATGGGCACTCCGTACAGTATCACATGCCTTTTTTTCTCAAATGCAAGGCCATTACCCAGAATTTTAAGCTGATTAACGTGATTGCCGTGTTAGAAGGGAGGGAAACGTTTAACCCTGGACAATACATCTCCAGTGGGATATTTATGACCCAGCGATATGTCATCTGAGAGGTTTCAGTGGCCGACACAGTAGTTAGCCTGATGGACATAAAAACACCTCAGATGGCACTAGGAGAAGGACCATGAATTCATATTGCATGCAGTGCCCAAAGAATTAAATTGTTACCACTTAACATTCATTGAATGTCGGCACTGTACTTTTGTAAGAGGAAAAAATAGAGGAGACACACTCCGTGCAGTGGGCTTTGTTAGCTATAATTAGTTGGTGATAGAACAGTGTTGATACAGCAGTTCAGCAGTTAAAGGAAAGCAGTGCCTGTGGTACAAATGTGAATATATTTATACATCTGGTTCTGTTCTGCTTACTGTGTTTCAGCACCATTACTGTTCTGGGACATGACGGCTAAACTAAGATAATTTTACCAGCTCATAGTTAAAAAAACAAAAAACAAAAAATAAGAACAATGCCGTTTATGGAACTCCTTAGTTCAATCACATATCCTGTCATTTTTGTTTTGTTGTTATAACTGGAATTCTGGCTTCTTTGTTCTCTTTTGGAGTAGATACACCTAGAAGCTCAGTCTATAGTCATAAATTGCAATTTCACTTCTCTTTAGGTGAAGTCTTGCTAATTCTGATTATATGTGGATAGATCTGGATGACATTTATCTTTGCATTGTCTGGGAAAGCATAAAATAAAATTGCAAAGAGAAAGAACATGCTTGAAGTGACTTCAAAACCTGAATTGTTTTTGGTCTTTCATCAGTAAGTAGTGGTGTATAAACTGTGTAGCTAATCATGGAACTTTGGGGTCATTTGGTCTTGCGCCTCTTTTCACACTCGAGGGACAGAGGCTAGAAGAGGGGAAGTGACTTGCCCAGGGTCACACAGTTTATTGATGATATATGTAGTAAGAGCACAAAAGCCACTGGATTCCACAGCCAGGGCTCTTTCTAATGAGACTCATCAGTCAACTGAAGTAGTCCTTCTGAAGAGACCTGTATGTGGAAGCAAAATCCACATGTACATGTGACGTGAGATCCTTGAGAATGAGGAACCTTTATATCTTTATCAGTATTTTAAAAATCAGACTTCTGTATGGTTCACTCCCTATAATATCCTTTTTTTTTTTTTTTT
>NW_012107919.1:5853086-5854481 GCF_000951045.1 Mandrillus leucophaeus
CGCGGGAAAATCTGTGAAGAAGAACCCGGAAACAACAGGGACTGCTCCATCTTGTTCACCTTCCTCCATCTTGTCCCTTTTCCTTCACCCAAACACCAACCCTGTGAAAATCATGAGGAAACTATGAAATGCTCTGCCAAGATAGTAAGTATGCATTTCCAGAGAGGGAAGAAAGTAGTTTTTCATGAGTTCTTTGGTTGAGAGAGAACTATGTGATTTTTGTGGCTAAAAAATGAACCAACCATTTCTGCAAGGGATGAAGAGGTAGGGGGGTAAAATAGTTCTTTATTGTTACAAAACCACCTCCAGAGAAACAAATATGAAGTCTAATAATTATTGTACTGGATTAATTTTGAAACGGGGTTGACTCTTGACATCATGTTGTCTTACAAATAAGCATTTGTCTTCAAACTCATGTAAATGATGTCCCCTATGTAGTAAAAAATGGTCTTTTTATCTTAGGCATTGATGATTCTTAGAAAGTAAGTTATCAATTCAACTCAAAATTGGCAAAAAACAATACAGACCATTAAAAGCCAACTAAAATGGCCACACACTTTAAAGAAGGTCCATTAGCCATGCAAATATGAAGTTACCTGCACTTCCAATAAGCACAATTAACTAAACAATGAAGCCTATTAACAACTACTTGTGGGACCTTAAGCTTTGGGAAACTGGGCTTTGATGAGTTGGAAAGGAAGGAAAGACAGAATTTGTTCTCAATTTGGGCTGAATTTTAATACAAAAGAAATCTTGTAGAGTCAGTTAGGGTCAGTTAATGCTCCCGGTAAACGCCACTCCCAACTCTCTTCCCTACAGCTTTAAAAAAACAAGTTCCTGTGTTTGATGGCTCTTAATGTTCTTTCTCCTGGAGTGAGCTAGGTGAAGACATGTTTGAGGCTGGGCAGTGTTTGGAAATAATCCACATTTTGTTCATGATGTTGTAATGATTGATTTTACAACTATGATTTTAAAATAATAGTTTTAAGCATGTCACTATTGTTTTTTCCGAACTTTGGGTTGAATTGATAAACTTACTTTTTAAGAATCAGTTGTGGCCAGGCCAGGTGACTCATGCCTGTAATACCAGCACTTTGGGAGGCCAAGGCAGGCAGATCACTAGAGGTCAGGAGTTCAAGACCAGCCTGGCCAACATGGCGTGGTGGCAGACGCCTGTAATCCCAGCTACTCGGGAGGCTGAGGCAAAAGAATAGCGTGAACCTGGGAGGTGGAGGTTGCAGTGAGCCGAGATCGTGCCACTGCACTCTAGCCTGGGTGACAAGAGCGAGACTCTGTCTTAAAAAAAAAAAAAAAATCAGTCATGCCTAAAACTAGGTGTCCCATTTTAGAACAGAATCTGCTCTTAGATCTCTGTGTGCTGTTTTGTGTAAGAAG